>NC_031786.1:9812952-9873829 GCF_001522545.3 Parus major | reverse complement strand
TACTGCACACCCTGCAATACTGCACACCCTGCAATGCTGCACACCCTGCAAGGCTGCACACCCTGCAGTACTGCACACCCTGCACTGCTGCACACCCTGCATTGCTGCACACTCTGCACTGCTGCACACCCTGCAATGCTGCACACCCTGCAGTACTGCACACCCTGCACTGCTGCACACCCTGCAGTGCTGCACACCCTGCAATGCTGCACACCCTGCACTGCTGCACACCCTGCAGTACTGCACACCCTGCAATGCTGCACACCCTGCACTGCTGCACACCCTGCAATGCTGCACACCCTGCAATGCTGCACACCCTGCAATACTGCACACCCTGCACTGCTGCACACCCTGCAGTACTGCACACCCTGCAGGGCACAGCTCCTGGCACTGCTGCAGGGGCTCAGAAAGAGCTCTGTGTGATGCAGAGGGACCTGCTGCAGGCACAGGGGCCCTGCCAGGGCTCAGGGAGGGGTGAGTGACTCTCACCACCCTCAGCACAGAGCAGAGGCCGAGGGAAGCTTTGGGTCTGGAAAAAAGGACACAGTGAAGGCACTGGAGGCTGAAGAGTCTGTCCCAGCTGGTTCCACCCATACCCCGAGCTCAGAGTGGGACTCAGTTACAGCATTGTGTGAACAGGTGGGGCAAGGGTTGGGAGACATGTCCCTTCCCTTGTCTGCAGAGATCTGTCACCAGGAGCTGGCAGCCTGTCTGCCCACAGGAAAAGGGCTGAGATGTCAGCCAGCACACTGCTGTATCATCTCCAGGGCCTTCCCCACATCTGTCAGGGCTCCACTCCTGCACAGCACTCTGACAGGAGAGGTGGGACAGGCAGGGTTCTCCCAAACAGCAGCCAGGTCAAACAGACAGAGCAGAGGCACATGAAGGGCCGGGGCATGGCTGCACAAGGGGCTGTGCCCTCAGGGAAGGATGGGATGAATAAGGGATGTAGCTGGGAGGAGAAGATGCTGCCCCTTGGCATCTCCAGAGCTCTCTGGCACAGACAGGGCTCTCTTGTGCTGCCAGCTGTGCACAAGGCCAGCTCTGATGGCAGAGAAGAACCTGCTCTGTCCCACAGCCTGTGTCTGGGGCAGTCTCAGTGATGCTGACAGGCAAGGACAGCACAGGCTGCACTTTGCTCAGACAGCAAATAGCAACACATTCCCAACTCCTGCCAGAGCAGCTTCAGCACAAAGGTTTTCATGTGCTTGGCAATTTTCAGCTTGCAGCTCACCCAGATGTGGGTGGCATTTAGGTGACCTGCAAGAGGCCCTTTGTTCCCCAGACTCACAGACAAATACCAGTTTCCTCTTCCAGCTTCTAGAGGTGAACAGGTGACAGGTGTCAGCTGTTCTCTTCTTCTGTTTAGAAGTAGCTGAGCTGAGATTTTGCTGAGATATTAGCAATTCTAGGAAAACTTAACCCTGACATTTGATTCCTGGCTAAGCTGATAGCTTGCTAAAGAGAAAACCCAACACTAATAAAAAAATCTTATTTGTTTTTAAACACCAAAACTGCACTATTAGCAGATGTTTGTTTTCTGCTTCTGTTTTTTATTTTCACAGAAATATTTGCAGAAAATCTTGTTAGGATATTTTCTTAGCATTTCAGCCAGTGCTATCATTGCTCCAGTGCTCTCTTTCCAGGGAGGGCTCTCACGGGAGGCACAGGGCAGCACTAATGAGGGGCTCGCTGTGCTCCACTGCCCAC
The DNA here is from genome assembly GCF_001522545.3 of Parus major. Taxonomy (NCBI): domain Eukaryota; kingdom Metazoa; phylum Chordata; class Aves; order Passeriformes; family Paridae; genus Parus; species Parus major. The sequence continues at coordinate 9,872,119 of NC_031786.1, read as the reverse complement.
AGCAGTCATGCTGAATCTTCCCTTATATGTCAGTCTTCCCAGAGTCTCAACCTTTCCCACCACTTCCATGATCTTCAGTCTTCGCCTCAAGGCCACCGCACCCAGCTTGGATAGTCATGTGTGATGCCTGTAGTGATGGAAATGCTGGAGTTCTGCACCAAAATATTACACAATGTCTCTGTTTCCCACCCTCCTGACACTCCTCTGTGTGCTGGGTGTTTTCCATCTCCAGCTTCAGGGCCCACCTCTAGTGGGTGTCCTTAGGTCCAAGCAGGGAGCAGATTCCTGTTGTCCCCGAGGGATGGGAGAGCCAGGTCAGGATGTCACAGCTTTCCTGGGGTGACAGCCTGGCTGTACCAGCCCACACAGCCACAGAGGGGGAGAGGCTGAGAACACCTTGCCTTGGAAAATCCTCACCAGCTGCAGGACCCAAGAGTGTTTCACTGAGAGGGAGCCAGCAGGGAACACTCCCAGGCCAGAGCTTTGGCCAGCAGCTGGTCCTGGGAGAAGGCAGGAGACTCTGGAGCTGTGAGGAGCCTCCTGAGAAGCAGCTTCACATCTACCTCAGATGCTCCTGGGGAAAGGGAGCACCATCTTCCCCACTCCTGCTGGCCTTGTTTGGGGGGTGTTTTTGAACAGAAAGGTCAGAGTCCAAACCACTCCTCATAAATAAAGTTAATAAAGTGCAGGGTACAGTGTGTGTGTGCAGCTCGGGCACCCACTGCACTTGGCCAGGGCTTCTCCCTGCTTTCTTCAGGTCAGGTGCAAGGTTGCCCTGCTGCAGTTATGAAAAGATGCTGGGCAGGTCAACAAAAGCAAGTGCTGCTCATTACAGAAGGAAAACCAACAACAGAGAGAATGGTGGGGCTGAAGAATTCAGTGCTTTCTCTGCTTCAGCTGCTCCTAGAGTGATTAACTTTAATGAAGTGATTAATGCAATTAACTAACTACAAAGGGGGAGAAATGTGGATTGAATAAGAGAAGAATCAGTTTGAGAGTGCTTACATAAATGAAATCCACTTATTTTCACCTCTGCAGCTGGGTCTGCTGAAATTCTGCTGAATTTGTCTAGATCATTTAAGGAGCCAGTGCCATCTCACAGCTCCTGGCAGCTCTCTTTGAGAACAAGGGCAGGGGCAAGATTTTGTCTGTCCTCAGGCAGGGAGAAGAAAGGATCCAGATATAAGGGATAATCCACATCATGGCAATAACCCTGTGAAGTCCTGGAACAGGTATCCAAACCTGCTATTGGGATTGCTGAAGGATGGTACAAAGGCAGGGAACAAGAATGTGGAGTGGTCATTCCCATCCAGTGTCTGTCTGGACGGTGCTGGGGAAGGAGGAGACAGCCAAGCTCTGTCTGGGTACCCCATGAGCTTTCAGAGGGTGTCCACTGCTGCAGGAGCTGACCACAGCCTGGGAAGGGAGGACATCAGCAGCAGGACAGGATTAATGTCCAGACTGGTTGAGAGCAACTGGAGGAGCGTGAGAGAAGCGGATGCAGCCCTGCACAGGTGGGACACACCTGTTCTTGTCTCAGGGAACCGCAGGATGGGGATGGATCCCTGCCGTGTGCCAAGCCCTGCCCGGAGGGGTTTGCTTTCTCCAGCCAGCTGCTGCCTCCTGCAGACCGGCCAAGGGGAGGAGAGCTCCGGGGACTGTCCCTGCAGAGCTCCCAGACCGCTGCCCACCTCAGCCAAGCCTCAGGGCACACTCTGCTCTGCCGACAGTCATAAATTTCCCTCCAGAATCATTTTCCAGTGGAAAAGTACCCTTATTTTACCAGCTCAGTAGATTTTTGTTGGGCAATCCAAAATGCCATCTGTCTGGTACCTTCACCACCCTGTGAGGGGATTCCCATGTCTCTTTACTCCTTACCTGCCAGCAAGGACCTAAGAAAACTCCTGGCAGAGTCGCAGGCTCCCCTGGCAGTGAGGAGGTGGCACCACGCTATGGCCACACGGCTTCTCCAGCGCCGGCTTTGGGGCACCAAACGCTTCCTGAGCCAGGGGGACACACATGGCCAGGGGGACACACATGGCCAGGGGGACACACATGGCCAGGGGGACACCACAGGTGGGCAGGATTCACATGTCAGAGCAGCCAGCTGGAGGGAGAAGGGGCTGTGACCCTTTGTCAGCTCACAGGGTGGCACAGCCCACCTCTGTGTTTCAGCAGGATCTGGGGGTGTCTGAGCCTTTTTGCATCCCGATATCTGCTGAGTGCTGTGAGCAGGGAGGCAGAGCCTTTCGCTGCTGGTCCACAGGATGCTGTAAATCTTGGGGAGCTGCTGCTGTGAAGCCCTTCACAGCACCCAGCCTGCTGTCTATTGAGAAAAGCCAATACCCTTCTGTCTGTCAGATGGCACTTAACCGCCGCTGTTATTCTAGATGAGTGAACACTTGTGTTATATTTTCCAATAGCAAAAACTGGGGTCAGCAGGGTGTCTGCTGTTTTAGCCAAATCCAGATGGGGTTTTCCTATAAACAAGTGCACACAGAATATTTACACAGGCGATGGCACCTGACGCCTTAACACTTAGGCCATCCTATTGAGTAGCCACTCATACTATAAGTCACTTCAGTGCATTAAGTAAATATTTTAATATAGCCATGTCACTGTTTATTATATAATGGCGGGGGCCCAAATCTTGCCTAATGCTTGGTTAAAAAGTCAGTTTACACCATCCTTTACAGTGAATCAAAGAATGCATAAACGGGGCTCTTTTGTTACTCAGAGCTCTGTTTACTTTACTTTTCTGTAAACCTTTCGAAACACTTGCTTATAAGAGCTGATAGAACCCAGATTTTCCCCAGGGGCTGAGGTGTTCATGATGTCGGGAAGGTACTGCAGAGTAATCAATGGAGTTTCCACTGAGCAGCCCCAAGCTCATCCCTCAATATCTGTCCCTAGTTCTGGTTGAAAACCAGCTTGGGGTGGCACAAAGGCTGCTGAGCAGCTCCTGCTCCAGCACAGGTAGCTCTGACACACCTGGGGCCAGGTGCAGGTGGCAGCCACACAGAACAGCATCTTTGGAGGTTCAGCCTGCATCAGGAAAGGATGTCTGGCTTCTTCTCCAGCTGAGGGATGTGTGAGGTGAGGACCAGAGGGATGAACTCATCTCTTTTCTTTATTGCCTTCTTCCTTCACTTGCCTTTTCACTCTCCCAGTGTTCACATTCTCTGCTTCACTCTGCCTCAGTCAGGAGCCACGTGTGGATCTCACCTAAGATCAGGGATCACAAAAACCCCTCACAACAGGAACTAGAGGCTGGGGGCTTCAAAGGTCCATCGCAGGTTGTGGCTCAGAAGGATTTGGGATGTTGCAGAGAATCATGTGGTCCTCTCAGCTCTGCCCACACTTCAGTTCTCTCCATCCAACCCTAGGTCCACTTCTGGCAGGGCAGAAACCTTACCCTAAGCAGGACATGCATGATACTTGGGAGGCACAAAATAATTCAAGACAGTCCCCCAGGACAGTCCCCACCAGTGCCAGGTTGCCCTCAGCACTTCTTGTACCTCTCCCAGCACCCTGGGCCTCAGAACAGCAGCCAAAAGCTCTGCAGATGGGAGCTGGGGTGAGGTTAGGACACGGGAAAAGCCCATCTGTACCAGCCTGGCTCTGCCCTGCAGTGACATGCACGTTGTCCCAGAGAAAGAAAGGCTGTACAGGGATATCTGGGGAGGTTGTGCCTCCCTGTCCCTGACTCACAGTTTTCATGTGCTCGGAAGAGAGCGCGGGTGCAGAACTGGCACGGAGGGGTTTGGGATGGAGGATTTTCCTGCAGAGGTTTTCAGCTGGTCAAGGGGGTTCACAGGGACGAGCCATGTGCACACCCCTGGAGCTGGTGGCAGCAAAGGAGGAGCTGGAGCTGTTTCTCAGGGCTTCCCCTTGCAGACAGACAGCGGGGTTTGCAAAATGATGGTGGGACAGTGCTGGGCTCAGCTCACCTGTGAAAAGCAGGTAATTGCTGCCAGGAGACAGGGGCCTGGGGGAGAAAATGGGGGGTTTGGCAGCAAATAACAACTGAGCACACCTTGTGTCCCCCTCTCAGCTTGTTCCTGGGAGCCCCTGGCTGTGGAGCACCACAAAGCTTCATCTGCACTGAGCCCACCGCAGGCAGGGGAGGAAAGGCCTGCAGAGCATCGGGGAGGATGCAGGATGTGCTGTCACCGGGCCAGAACAAAGGGGTAAACAGACCCTGAAAGAGGGGACAGGAGAGGGCCAGGCTGCAGGGTGCTTTAGGTAGGAAGGAAATCCCTCCTCAGGCTAGTTGTTTGTGTGACTGGGCTTTCAGCATCCACGGGGTGACGCTTCTCGCTGGCTGCTCTATCCAGCATCTGCTTTTGGTTACTCTGCCAAAACAAGCCTGTGTGTAATTCTAAAGCATTGGTTCTGGGTCTGATATGAATCAGAAAATCACCCCTCTGTGAGTTTCTGAGGTAACCAATGCCCACATCCTGCCCTGTGCCATACTACCAATGGTTACAGCACTCAGACCTCCCTGGAAGGTGAGAGGGGAGGTCTGGGGGTAGACAAAGGCTGCAGGTAGGTCCTTGAGCCCTTTTGGGTGGGCAGAGGGATGGCAGGGAGGGGAAGGGTCTCAGCCCTCCTGGAGCAGCACAGTGAGCTGCCCTCTCAGCTCAGTCTGGGCTTTGCTCCCCTCCTCAGGGCTCAGCCTGTCCTGTGCTGCTGCCCATGGCAGGGACACAACTTCCTGGGAAACAGCTCAGCTTTGTGCTCCCTGTACTCACATCCTTGTGCATCCTGGCTGTGGAGAGACAGAAACCCACAGCTCCCTCACAGACCAGCTCAGATTCTGTAGTTCAGCTCAGATTTTGTAGTTGAGCTAGCCTGGGGCTGTGAAGGACTGAGAGACATCTTTGAAGGCAAAATGCTGCAAGTGATGCTGCAGCAGTGGGGGCTGAAGTACAGGAAAGCACACCTTGCTTTTTTCTGAGAGCCACCCAAGGGTGCTGCTCAAGCCAGAGCAGCACCTGTGTCCCCTCCTGCTGGGGGTACCCCACCCCAACCCAAAGCTGTGCTCCCACACAGTCTGGCAGCTGTGGGCAGCAAGGTGAGTGTCACAACAACACCATGGCAGCTTGCTGAGGTCTGTGAGCACTGGGACAGAGATCACCCTGTCCCCGCAGCCGTGCTGGGGAGGACAGCAGTGCCAGTCCTGGTACCCTGCAGCCAGCCACTGGCCCTCAGCCCTCCCTCAGCTTCCTAGTCAGCAGAAGCTTCAACACCCTCACTGACCCTCTTGTCCCACTGCCAGAAAACCAGTCCCACCAGCATCACGTGGGGATGGGTGAGGATGGGCTCTCACCCTGCTGCCTCCCTCCCCTGCCATGTGTGGACTGCAGCAGGAGGAGTGGAGTGTGAATTCTGAATCCCCTGGGTCCCTGGCCCCTGTAATATATTGTTCTCCATTTCCCCCAGGGCAGCCTTGTTCCATTGGATAATTGGAAAGTATTTATCTGTGTCATATTAAGACCCATTTGGGATAATTGGGAAATTGGCAGCCCTGGCCCTCCTTTGTTTAGACCAGGGTATAATTTGGTTAATGTTATTGTTTTTTTTAACTTTGCCACAAGAAGGCGGAAATTTAGATTCCATTATTTAGCAAGTAGCTCTGAGGAATGTCCTTTGGCAGCAGGGACCTGCACTGGGGCCACAGAGCTCCTCACAGCCTTGGAGCATTTGGTGGGCACCTTCAGTCAGCCAGGCCTCAAGAGCCCTTGCCACAAATGTCCATCCTCTCGTGATGCAGTTCCTGCTCCCTGCCTGCTCTCCAGTGTGCCACACGCCAGGTTGGAGAGGCTGTCCCTGCAGCACAGTGGTTTGTGCAGACAGGGACGATGGCAGCGGCTCCACTGGGGCAAAGGACAGCTCAGCCTGGCTGAGCAGCTGGTCCCAACCATTGGGACATGACTGGAGGAGAGCATGGAATGCTCAGGGACCCTTCATCAGTCTGTTCCTAACCCTCTGTGCCTCAGAGTTTCCTTGAACCAAGCTGAGCATCTCCATGTCTAACACCTTGCAATTCTTCCCTAAATGTATTCTTTTGGAACCATCCAACCTTTGGGTGTGTGCAGCATCCTGCAGCAGAGAGCTCCACAGTGTAACTGTGAAGGGAGTGAGAAAATCTCTGCTTTTGTCTTTTTTAAATCTCATGCTTAAGCACTTCCCTGGATCTCCCTAGTCCCTGTACTGTGCAGTCATTTCTCATCGATGCTGTTTGGACCATTCCTGACTGGGCAGTCCTTCACACTGAGGTTTCCTGCCCCAGCCTTCTCCTCCCAGTCCATTTCACATCCATTTTGGTCATAGTTGTTCTTCTCTGTGGACAGTTTTCCCCATATACATTACTTTTCATTTGAATTTCTGTCACTCAGCCACTCGGTACCAGCATATGCTTCTGTAGCTTTCCACGTGAGGCGTTTTTACCATGGAATCACAGAATCACAGAGTGGTTTGGATTGGAAGGAACCTTAAAGTCCATCTCATTCCACCCCACTTCCACTGCACCAAATTATTCCAAGCCCTGTCCAACCTGGCACTGAGTAACTGGACATTAGTAGGAAAATTCCTCTCTCTATCTCGATCATCATGTTGATGATGATCAGCACAAGCCTTAGCATTTTCCTGCTCTTAGCTTTCATTAAAGCAAACCTAACTTATGCACCCTATTTCTAAATACTCTTATTCAATAACAGCTTTTCAGCAGCTTTTGGTGAGGGAAGTTCTTAGAAATGTTCTGAAAATCCAAGACCTCTCACATCACCTTAAAATAATGCCTTAAAATAGTTCTGAGGCACAAGGCACCACAAAAGCCATTTGGACCACACACCTTCAGCTCTTCATTCCTGTTCCCTCAGCACATCCAGAGCTCTGAGCCATTTGTCCTGGCACTTCTCTCTCTTGCTGAACCTGGCTGCACCACTGAGGTCTTTGATGCTGAGATCCCACTTGGTCATGGTTAGGGAAGGTGAAATATGTTGATGGGAGTTGTAGCTTGGGGATGGGGATCCATTGGGATAATGCTGTTGCCTCAGAGAAAGCCATGGCTAGTGAACTTCTGGGCAGTTTGAGCAGACTGGGGAGATTTCCTCTCTCACTCCTAAACACTCCATCTTTCTTGCCAGGATACAGGCAAAACCAGCAGTGGAGACACTTCACATCCTGTCCTGTGTGTCCTTTCCAAGACAGGCTCAGCTCTTCCAGAAAGGATATTCCACCAGGAATCTGGATTCTGCCTACCTGTCCTTGTACAACTGTGGGATAATAATTATTTTCTCTTTCTGTCATCACTGTCACTCAGGAAGAAAGAGATCTGTAACTCCTGTGCAGCTTTACTCTGTCCCCTGGTTGTTGCCCACACAGCCAGGGAAGTGATTTCTTGGGTGTTGTGGCCCATGGTCAGTGAAATAAGAGAGACCAGTCATGAGATTTGCAACTGGACCTGGAGTCCCAGTTAAAGCCAAGCCTCGCCTCTTTCAATAACCTGTGCTTACCTAAACATGGCCCTTTTTGGTCACAGGCCTGGTGCTTTGAGACTGGGTAATTTTGTAGATAAATTTAGACTGCAGGATATATTAAAATTTCTAGCCAGTAGGAGAGCGACGTTCTTGAACAGCCTTCCAAACCGGAAAGTAGGGGCAAGGAACCTAGGCTGTTTGTAGATGGAACTTGATAAGTTAATGGAAGGGATTTCATGACATGACAGAAATGATCCTAGAGTGAAAAATTAAGCCATGGGATAATGGGCCTTGAATGTTTCATTTGTTTGTATCTTTGGAAGCATGCTTTAAAATGAGTGGTTCTTTGGTTCTTGATATTCTTTATTGCACACTATGGTTTATCATCCCAAGCTCTGAGTTGCCTCAAGGAACCACACATTTTCTTTCCTCCTGGTGCAGCCTTTGATTTTGGGAAGAAAGATTTGCTTTCTTTCATAGCATTTTGGCTGGGGGGGGATCTGGATGTGCTGCACTCCTGCTGTCGTGTCAGAGCACTCCTGTGTGAGGCACCTTGCCCACAGTAAGATGTTTCTTGGGCTTGGAGCTTTTTGCTCTTGGCTGGACTGTCAGGACCACGTGTCTTTTTTCCTTCTTTTATGGGATGAAGTGGGTGTTCAGCTGGGTTCACCCAGGAGTTTCACTTCTAACAGTCCTATGGGCATGGGGAGAACAGGTGGATTTTTAACTACTTTGGTCTCTGAGAGAAAAGGCTGAGACAATTGGGGTTGTTGGGCCTGGAGAAGAGAAGCTTTGGGGTGGCCTCATTGTGACCTTTCAGTACCTGAAGGGATCTGCAAGGGAGATGGAGAGAGGCTGTTTACAAGGGGCTGGAGGGACAGAACAGGGAGAAATGACCTTAAACTGGCAGAGAGTAGGTTTAGATTGGCTTTTGGGAAGAAATTCTTCCCTGTGAGGATGATGAGGGTGCTTCAACAATGTGTTTTTCAGAAAAGGGACTGCTCTGGAGAGCTGTGGAGGGCTCAGTGCTGATCCATGGCTGCAGACACTGGAGAGGGAATCCCCTCCCAGCACAGCTCCAGTCCAGGTGTGCCCTGCAGTCCAAGTCCTGCTCCCAGCACTGCTGACCTCTGTGGGCTTAGTGGGGAATGAATGGCTTTGGAGAAAAGTGCTGTGGAGCAGTTCTAAGCTGCACATTCTCACATTCTCCCTTTGGACCTGCCATGCAGCTTTGGACAGTTTCTGTTAAGTCTTTTCCATATTAAAGCGAATTTTAACGTCATCAGTGCACACAGGCAGGCAGGCTGTGCCCTGGTTTCTCTCAGGGGGTTTCCTGTTAGAAGTTCTTACCTGGCAGCTCTGTTCATGTGTGCTGTACTGGAGGGTGGCACAGGATGCCCATCAAACCTCTGCCTTGGTCTCTCCCACTTATCACCTGGGCCTTTTTTTGCTGCCTGTGTCAACAATCACAGGGCTCTGGCCAAGAAGAGTTTCACTGGGCTCTGAGCAAGGGGATGACAAGTTCTACAAAGATCAGCACCTGCTCTTCCTCTCCTGGCCATTTGCTTTCTGGGGTAGCCAAAGGAAGAGAGGCTCTGGGTCACCAGCCTGAAATGCAGAGTTGGACATGACCCCTGTCACCAGATAGGTTTTTATTCAGGGGTCAGAGCCACAGGCACTGGGCTGGAGAGTTGTCATGGCACCACACACCCAATGCTTAGGGCCGCTCCATAGTCTGGCTCAGGTCAGTCCCTGCTGCAGCAGGAACACACCCTGTGGGCACGAGTCCTCTGCCAGCAGCCTGGGACCTTTCCCAAAGCCCTCCTGGGTCAGTCTGTGGCCTTTCCCACCCACTGAGTGCTCCCTCTGCCAACTCGAGCTGGCGAGGCCCCCATGCTGGGCAGCGGGACCGTCCAAGGCCAGAGAGCTGATCCTGCCTCCAGCTCCTCTCCCTTTGAGAGCCACCCTCATCACTTCATTAACAGTGTTTGTCCCTGTGCCGTTTGCTCCTTCTCCTCCTCTGGCATCTGATGAAGAGGCATGGGTCCAGTTCGTGCTCATTTTCCGTTTCAAATCTCTGCCATGTTTTCTCTCTTTCAGAAAGATTTTGTTTATTGCATTTCTAAAATGTAACGAAATAAGGGAGACAAAGATCAGACATAACCACAAATGCTGCAAAATTAGGACACAGTTTAATGCTGCAGCCATAACCAAGGACATCAACATGACCTGCAAGAGAAGCCAATGTTTTCCTGCAGAAATGTGCGGAGGCAGCTGCTGGGAGGGGTGCAAGAATAACCAGAAGAGCCTTTGGGGAGACCAGCAACAGCTCAACTTGTCTGGTGACCAGAGAGCCATAATCCACATTCAGGAAGGACCTGAATTCAGAGCTGGGCTCCACAGGACTTCAGCAGATTCCCCCAGGATGCACAAACCCAGAGCTGTATCATTCCATGCCAGCAGGACAAGCAGACCTGGGCTGGGACAGAACTGCCCTGTCCTGCACGGAGCTGTGGGACTGCATGGGCTGAGGAACCTCAGCTGGTGTGGGACTGCATGGGCTGAGGAACCTCAGCTGGTGTCTCTTTTCAGGCCCCTCATAAGCAAAAGAGCCTTGCAAGAGACACGACCACCTTTGTGTTGGAGGACCAGGTGGACAGGTCCAGAAAAGCTCTCCATATTTGTATGTTTTTTTTCTGAGTCCAATGCAGTGCTGTGAGAAAACTCAGCCTGGATTTTTGGATACTTGTGTCCATGAACTCTGGTATCTCAGATCAAATTTACAATGGGAAAGCTCTGAGGGCCTGGCTTCAAGAAGCCCCACACTTCCTTGGGATGAGAAACCTTCTCATTTCATAGCTGTCAGAGCCATGACTTGGGGGTAAGAGTAGTGCCAGTGTTAATGGCAACAGTGGTGCTGACAACGTGGAGTACCAGGGTCACTTCCAGAGACCAGGGATTCCCATTCCACTGGAAAAGCTGAAAATCACAAGGTTTTGGTCAGGGCTGGATGTAAACCAAATTCTGAAAACAATACAGTTCCTTTGAATTAGGAGCATGGTTTGTCCCTTGTAACCAGCCCAGGTTGCACTGCCACCAGCAGAAACAGCTCATTGTTAAACATTTATAAATTAAACAGAATCAAATCAAATTGTAGATTAGAAAGAAGTGCAATTTCTCTCAGCAGCTGCATTCTGTCAAGGCAGCTGGAGCAGGGCTGTCCCCAGGTGTGCAGGACCCTGTACCTGGTGTGATCCAAGCCTCCCCAAGCCCAGCACACAGCATGAGTCAGACCTGGGAAATCACAAGATTAGCTTGAAAGCAGTTCTGCAACCAGAACAAGCAGCAAGAACAAATCTGAGGCTGATAACTGCTTTTTGAGCCTTTTCAGCATACTTAGAACATTGCTGCTTATTTTAAGATTTTTAAGTTTATTTTAAGATTACTTTAAAAACTACAAGTATGGTCCAGATTAATAAGATGTTTTATCTAACTCAGAACTATCTGCATATGCTGTCCAGTAAAGTTCTAACAGTATTTTTAGCATTTCACCACAGAAATAACCCTGGGCACAAGAGCAGGGCTAAGAACTGGTGGAAAATGCCAGGTAGCCCATGAACTGCAACACTTAAATGCTTCTAATCATAGAATAATACAATCACAGAATGTTTGGTGTTGTAGGGGACCTTAATGCTCATCCATTCCCACCTCCTGCCATGGCAGGCACACCTTCCACTATCCCAGGTTACTCCAAGTCCCCTCAAACCTGGCCTTGAACTCTTGCAGGGATGGGGCAGCCTGGACAACCTGTGCTAGGGCCTTACCCCTTTCCTCTACTATTTTCCATCACTTAAAACTTCTCTCTGTGAAAGAAATGAAGGCGAAATCACTCCTTTTTAAAACAGCTCAATGGGAGGGGGCTGAGGCCAGAGCTGAGCTTTTCCCCTGAGAGCAGCCCCTGTCCCTCACCAGGCAGCCCAGGCTGGAGGCCAGGAGCTGTCCTGGATGAAGACAGCTGCCACTGCCCATCCCTGGGCTCTTCACTGCTGTCTAAGGTCTGTGGGCAGCTTGGAGCAGATATCAACGCTGGGAGTTGGGAGGCTGGGAAGGAGATCCTATCCTAAAACGCCTGGGGGTGCAAACAGCTGGCAAACCTCTCCGAGCTGGGGGTCACACTGTGACCAAAGGCTGGGCGGGTTTGCCTCAAGTGAAGATTTTATGGTTGACGCAGCTCTGTTTGCTGGGTCTTGGCACTGCCCCCATGGAGGGGTTGCACAAGAAGCTGCACAGGATCAGTTGTCGGCGAAGTGGGGATGGATCCAGGCTTGTGGAAGTTTTCCTTGGTTTGTTTCCTGTTCACTGAGAAAGCCCAGTGGATTCCAGGTGCTCCCCCTGCCCTGCAGCTCCTCTGGTGGAGCTGAAGTGGTGAGCAGGTCACTTCTCCAGGGCATGGGAGGAATGTGCAGATCTGTGGGAAACAGCCCGTGGGCTGCATCGTGTGCTGGGATGGGGCTTTCTGCATCCCTGAGGAGCTCAGAGAGGGGAATCCAGCAGGGACGTGGGCTGCAAGGCAAACCATGAGATAATAGCAGTGCTGGCAGCCCAGGGAGGTCAGGAGGAGAAAAGGCCTCTTGTTCTGGGCACAGGGGCAAGTGGTCAGAGCTGCCTTGTGCCTTCCAAACCCGACACGGCTCTAAGGAGGACCAGACAGGATTCCTGCAGAGCTTGTGCACAGCAGGACTTGATCAGAATTTGCAACAAGCCAGTGCAAATGTCCACAGGGTATTTGCCCCAGGAATCCAGAGCTACTCTTACTGCCTGAGCACTGTAAACACCAGCTAAAACACACCAAGTCCATGTTTAGTGAGATGGATTTATCAGCAACATTCCTGCAAGCAGAAGCCCAGGAATACAAACACACCACAACAAACACGTGAAGAATTTGATAAGGCTGAACTGCATCTCTGAACATCTCTCTCCTGGTTTTTCTCTTTGTGTATTTAAAGTTTTATGGCGGGTCATGATTGCTCAAGAGGTGCTGCCCATGCATTAAAGCCAAATGTAGTTACTTCCACTTCAACTTCCAGCAGAGCAAACAGCAAAACCGGGGCAGATTTGGTGGATCTGATATGAGGAAGTGCAAGCTGTGCTCATTCCCACCCTGGTGGATGCAGGAGTGGCACAGGGGGAGAAGGTGGAAGGCGAGGGTGAGATGCATGGCTGGGCAGGGAAGAGCAGTGCAGACCATCAAAGCTGCATCACCATAACCTGAGCAGGACCCAGCCTCATGGGAGTGTCATTCCTGGAACCATTTCTACTTGTTAGAAGCCAAGTGCACCTCAAGGTGTTGTGTCCGACCCTGCACAGGCCACAGGCAGGAGCCAGGGCTCTCAATCCTGCAGAGATGCCTCAGATCCAGCTGCTGTAGATGCTCCATCTATTTTCCTTTCCTTTTGGGGTTTCTAAGGTGCATTTGTGGGACACAGTGTCACTGAGCAGAGGAAGCAGTGTCTGTCCCTATGTTAGATCCCACAGGAAGGCTCAAGAGATGTTGGTTTAGCTGCAGGGAGTGGCAGATCCTAGCTCTGGTATTTTGGTATACACCTTGACAGGCAGCTCGCTCCTGGAAACTTAGAAAAAAAAACCTGATGAGGGAGCTTGCTTGACATGTGGAGACCTGAGGTGTGAAGAGGATTGCTAAGGCCTGAACAGTGAATTTTTCAATTTAGGAGTTTTCCAGCCGAAGAATTAGTTTTCTGGAAGATGAGCTGCTGACGCCAAAAGTGTTTCTCAGGGAGATAAAGTTTTTCCCCACTTCTAAAAATAATTTTTCATTTCAATGGTTCAGTTCATTTTTTTCCTTAAGAAAAAGTTAAAATGTTAAAAAATAAAAATATTTTCGAGTTATCCAATTATCTGCCCTAGCAGGGCAGGCTCCAAACAGTCTGTGGTGTCTGTGGGCACTGCAGGGGCTGCCTGGGGGACAGGGGAGCAGGGGAAGGGGATGTGGAGGGGCATGGTGAGAGGTGAGGGGTGAGGGGCAGCCTGTCTGGCTTTGCTGCACCCTTACCTCCTCAGGAGGGAGCAGAGGCAGGTGGGCAGCATCCAAGGGTGCCATTCCCTCTTGTCCTGTCATTGGAGCCCCTCAGGAGGAGCTACAGCCCCCAGGGACCTCAGTGTCCTCTGCTCTAGCTGAAGAACCCAAGTGCCCTCAGGCACTCCTCGTGTGGCCCCTCAAGGCTCTTCACCACCTTCGTGCCCCTCATCCAGATGCTCTCTTAAAGCTTTAGGTCCTTCTTGGATCGTGGCACCCAAAACTGCCCCAGCATTTGAGGAGAGGCCTCCCAGCCCAGGGCAGAGTGGGACAATCTCCTCCCTCCCTGGCTGGCCATGCTGGGCCTGATGCCCCCAGGACACAGATGTCCCCCTGGCTCAGATCCAGCTTGGCCATGGCCCAGCACCCCCAGGGCTTTCCACAGCTGCTCTCCAGCCTCTCCTTCCCCAGCCTGTCCGTGCATCCAGCACTGCCCCTCCCCAGCACAGCCTGGATTTGTCTTTGTTAAACTTCACCTGCTTGCTAAAATCAACCAAGCCCCACCTGGGCCTTGGTGAGCAAGTATGGAAAGTGGGGAGCAAGTCTGAACCTCATCCATGCTGCACTGCTGCCAGGCAGAAAGTGACAAACCTGGCGTGTCCTCCAGAGCATCTCCAGTGTCCTGCAAGGAAGTACCCACCATGTATCACCATGGTCCAGCTTGATGAACTTCAAATTTACAGGCAGGGAGAGCTGGAGCATGACTTGTACTGTGTACGGCCTTGCAGTGGATGTGTTGGCAGCAGTGCTTGATGGGAGATGTGCTCTGAGGCTCAAAAGTGTGTCTAAGCTTTGTAAATACAATCAGTTCAGCCTAAACGAGGGAACAATGTGGAATGTTTTGAGGCCAAATTTCACTCCAGAAAAAAAACCCAACAAAAAACCAGGGCTGAGCCAGTGGTGCTTGAGTGTGTTGTGAAGGCTGTGTCTGCAGGGTCACAGCGTGACCTCCTGGCTCAGACAGAAGGACCCCGGCACACTCACTGCAAATTAAAATGTTGCATATGCTGTGAGTGTAAGAAGAGATTGTACACAGAGCCTGCAAGAAGCCTTCCTGAAGGACTTTCGCCTCGGCTGGTGGTCTTGCAGCTTCGACACTGGATGTCTGGCTCACACTCTCTATTTTTGAAAAACATTAATAATCATAATCCATATAAAACTGTCATATTGGTTCAACATGTACGTCACCAAAGCCCTGACTAATTTATCAAAGATTTAGTGTTCGGTTGAACAAAGTCTCATTTTTGTAAGCAGATGCAGTTTGCTGGATTGTCCTGTCATCACCCCCTGTTCCCACTGGAAAGATGCATCGTATCAGCAACTTCAAGAAGTTAAAAAAATGTTCATTTTAGAACAGCAATGTAAACACTTATTGAACGTTCCACACTAGTCGTGAATTAAATAAAGACTTTGGGGCTCATGCTGCTCGTGTCAAAGTGGGTCTGCAGCCCCACAGTGGTGGATCATCACAGAGGGGATGGGGCATTGCAAAGGAGACCTGGAGCTGCTCAAGGGAGCTGAAATGTGAAAGCAGACGTGGCAGATGGAATTGTCTGCTCAAAGATGCAGCTCAGCACAGGCCTGGCCTGCCTGGGTGCCCACAGGGCTGTTTGCAGCAGGCCAGGCTTGGCAGGAACAATTTCATCAGGAGATGAGGAGAGGCCAGGTGGTGAGTGAGGAGGGTGATGGGGAGCACACAGCCAGTCCCAGTGAGGCACTGGGCACAGCTTTGTGGTCTCTGCAGAGGGATAAAGTGACACAGACACCCCCAGGACCTCCTTCCCAGCCAGCCCATGGGCACCCTGTGTGAAATGTGCCAGTGCAAGGCAGGACAGACAGACACAGGCTCTGAGCTGCAGCTGGTGGGACAGGAAAAGCTGGAGCAGGTGGGGCTGGAGTGAGGTGGATGAGAAAGCAGATGGCAAAATCCCTGCTGGTGCAGGGTGGGGAGAGGAGTGTGAGGGTCTGGCTCACACAGTGTGGAGGAGATGGTATCATGTGCAATGCACTGTTCCTACTTCCTTATACAGTAAATTGGTAACTTTTTTGTATTAAATCAGATTTTATCACTGAATCAATCTTACACTTTTCTATTCTTGTTCTCTACAAATGACCTTTTTTAGCTTTCCTCAGCTCTTTCCTGATGGGACTCATTAGGAGCTGGTGCTGATTCTTAGAGGCATTCACTTTCACTCAGCATCTGGAGATTTTTCAGACAATGTTCTGTTGAGATGGTCCTGCAGCTTTCCTCTGATGTGCTCAGCCCCTCCTGGGCCATCTGCCTGCATCCCACAAACATGTTTGGTGTAAGCTGAATCCTTTCCATCATCTTTCTGGTTAGATCCAAGTGTCATCTGCCTAAAGATCTGTAGAAGCACAACCTGAATTTACAGAACCTTTTAAGAATTTTTCTGTGATGTGTTTTGACCACAAGCCTCTCATAAACCTTGGAGTAGAACGATGTGGTAAAAAAACAACTCCTCTGCCCTTCAAAAACTCCCAGCATTTTGTACCTAACGTGGTTGAATTCTTCATAAAGCCTTTAGCCCTGGTGGGTGCTAATCATAAGTTTGATGTCAGAGGACAGGTTTTGCACATATATTTTACTTTGCAGGGTGTTTGTACACTTCCTGGTGTAAAAGCTGACTGATGTTTGCTCTTTTCATTTGCTGTCTGTATCATATAATTAGCAGCCTCCTCTGGGTTGTGTGGAATTATTCCTGTCATTTATTCCAATTTTCTCAGCAAACCAGTTATATAAAGCAAGACTGTTCTGATTCATGGATCTCTAACAGTTCAAGAGCTCTCTCGTGGGGGTTCCCCAGGGCTGTGTGTTTTGAAGACAGACTTTTTGCAAATATTCTGTGCCCATGGGTGGAAATTCCTTCAAAAAAGCAGTCAGGTGTCCAGCAGACAAGGAGAACCAAGCAGGCAATAGGGAATCCTGGGATTTTCCTGTGCAAACTGCCAGTAATCAGCTGTTTGTGGTCTGATCGCTTCACAAATGCCTGCCTTCATTCACTGCTTCCCAGATTGCTTTGGGAATTTGTCCTCACCTGCTCCTCTTCTCTTCCAGAGGTCACTTTGGAGTCTGCTCCTCTCCCATCCAAAGTGGAGCAGCCAGAATCCGGGCCGGTCTCTCCAGGCACGGTGATGAATGGTGTGATCAAACAGGATCGCTCGGACCACAAAAGCTCACCAGCTGGCAATGAGGAGGAAAAGGCACCCAAGGAAAAATCTGTCACTGAAGTGAGGGATGGCACCAAGCTCCAGCCCCCGCCCTTCGCGGAGCGCAAGAACGGTGAGTTCCTCACCTGGTGGTGGCAAGAGATGGGAATGGAGATGGGACCCATGGAATGGGACCCATGGAATGGGATCCATGAGATGGGATCCATGGGATGGGATCCATGAGATGGGATCCATGAGATGGGATCCATGAGATGGGAATGGAGATGGGACCCATGAGATGGGACCCATGGAATGGGATCCATGAGATGGGATCCATGAGATGGGATCCATGAGATGGGATCCATGAGATGGGAATGGAGATGGCACCCATGGAATGGGATCCATGAGATGGGATCCATAGGATGGGATCCATGGGATGGGATCCATAAGATGGGATCCATGAGATGGGATCCATAAGATGGGATCCATGAGATGGGATCCATAAGATGGGATCCATGGGATGGCATCCATGGAATGGGACCCATGAGGTGGGACCCATGAGGTGGGATCCATGGAATGGGACTCATGAGATGGAATCCATGAGATGGAATCCATGAGATGGGATCCATGAGATGGGATCCATGCTGCTGTAGCATCTCCTGAGTGAGCTGGGGTTTTGGTTCACTGCTGTTTTTATGTGTGGTGTTTTGGAGGGTGTCAAGCATCTTGCCATCAGATGGCATGATTTTCAGATTTAATGGAACTTAATGGAATACTGATCTCAGTATTTCTGGGACAGACATAAATGCTGTTGTCAACCTTGAGGCATTTGGTAATGTGCCAAAGTGTTTGGTATGATTTTGGCTGAAATGTGGCATTTCAATCTCTTAGGAAGTGACTTGTGTTCTGATCACAGCAGCAGAATGTCTGGGGAATTAGGGTGATGTGAAGTTGATCAGTGGAGAAGAAATGGGAAGGGTATTTCATTTGGGAAGGGTATTTGGTTTGCCAAGGCCCCAGTAGACTGCTCTGCTCTCACTGAGTACTGGGTGCTCCAGACTTTCACCAAAATTGCTTCAGATTTGTGTAACAGAGAGCAGAATTTGGCCCAGGCCTGTGCAAGAGTCATTTGTGGGGTCATGGGCACAACAACTGCTCTTGCTGGTAGACACTGCTCTGAGTTTCAGTGGAGATCTGTTGGTAGAATGCTGATGGACAGAAAAACCCCACAACTGAGCCTGTGTAAAGCATGCTTAGGCTGAGGAGTTGTTTGCCATTTCTTTCAGGCAACTGTGTAATATATGAAATGAAGAAAATTCCTTTTGTGCACTCTAAGGCTTTCAACATTAAGTCCTCAAAACATCATGCAATGTGAAAGTGCAGCCCAAAGGCACTATTTTTGCTTTGTGTCTTTGATTGTTTGCATTATTGTACAGGACCCAATTTTTCTCAATCGCTATAAATCAGAAATAATCCAAATGATGTCATCATGGCAATGTACTGGTGTCAGGCTGGAGTAAAACCACTGAGAGTCAGACTCAGTCACAGCAGAGGACTCCTCTTTCCTACAGCTCCAGATATCAAAGTGTACCTAAGATAATACGATAACAACAGGGACTTGTAAAGGGGCAAACTGCTCAGTGATGTAAAAGAAAACCACATTTTCTCCGTAGCTTTCACATCCTCATTTTTCTATCCATTTTCCACACTTTTTTGTTATGAGAAGGGAAAGAAAGAAACATCTCCAGGTGCCTACAGGCTCCCAGCACAACCTGCAGATGTGCAGGTAGCAACTGCCCTAAGCCCTGCAGCAGTGCCAGCATCTGCCTGGCAGCTGGCCCCGTGTCAGGGGTTCGTGTCCCCCAGGGCTGGTGGCCCACCAGGACATGGCTGCACCCCTGCAGCCCCTCCACACTGGGCTGTTTGCCCTCTCTAAGCAAGAAGAGCCCCCCACAGTCTGGGCACCCTTCCAGCCCTTTGCTCTGCTCTGCTTTCCTTTCTTTAGAGCGTTGAGACAGCGCAGGGGATCGGCTCTTCCTGCCATCCCCACTTGGGAACAGCAGGCTCCCTTCATCTCACATCATCTCAGGAGCTGGCAGGCCTGCCAAGTGTCACAAGCGTCATGTGGCACCTGGGCCTGCCTTTGATGTCACATTCCATGGTGTGACAGCTCCCGCAGGACTGCTGGAGCAGCTCCATGAGCTGGGCATGAAGTGGGGACATCCTGCAGCCCCCCAGGCTGCCCTCCTCAGAGCCCAAAATCAGATTTGTCCCTGATGAGGACAGAGCCCTCCAGTCCCCCTCAGTGCCATTTGTGGGGGTGCCACAACAAGGACCTGCTACCCCATCCCTTGTGAGGGGGCCAGTTGGGAGTGACTTGGGGAAAAAACACGGCATCAGTGTCTCCTCACCCTCCTGAAGGGCACCCCCATGGGTGTGCTCAGCACTCCCACCTTCATCCCACGCTCAGAGGGGACAGCAGGGACCCTCCACCCCCAAGATGGTGCCACTGAAGGAAGGACACCATGCCTGGGAATGAGTTGGGTAAAGTGGAAGAAGATTCCATCTGTTGTCTATAAGAATATTCCAGGAAATGTAAGGAGAAACAAGTGTGAGGTGTGTCACCCCCCACGCCTCCCCCTGCCCTGTTGCATCCCATCTCCAGAGGGAACAGGTGTGCAAACCTCAGCCAGGCAGGATCTTCCCTTGTTCCATGCTCTTTCCACCCTGGGCTGGTGCTCAGTGAACATTAGATACCCATGTGTCAAGGGCACAGCTCCTCAGTGAGGACCAGCTCCTGCCCAAGCCTGAACTTTCAAACTGCCCTCTTTATTTGACTTAACTTTGATTTAATAAAAACAGTCTAGCTAGAATATTTTTAAATAGGAAAATAGCCTTTTTAACTCTAGTATTATTCAAAAATGGCTGAGGGGATTTCATTTAAATTTATAAAAATAAATCACCTTTGAGCAAGCAGAAAGCCCATTTGGCAGGGCCTGCAAAATCCCAGGACTACGTGCATAAGTCCTGGAAAATGGGGACTGTTACCTCTGCAACAAGCAGGAATTCTGACCTCTGCCTGCCCAGTGTAACCCCTGTCCTGCCCTGGGATGGAGCACTGCCAGGCTGCCCTCTTTCCATGACTTCCAATCCCACAGAGGTTTGATGCCCAATGACATCGTTTCCTCCTAAATTCTGGTCTACACTGAGCCAGGCAGAGCTGTGAACTGCTGTCTCAGGAGAGCCTCAGGAGAGGCAGATGTGGCTCTGGGTCTTCCTAAAGTCCCAGTGATGCTGGGTTTGGAGGTGAGGTCTAGACCTGCCCTGTTGTGCATGACCTTGTGTGGGTGCTGGATCCGTGGGCTCCTGCCAGCTCCTGGCCCTTGGAGCTCAGCATGGTGACTCCACCACTCCATCCCTGACCAAAGCTCTGCTCACCCCATGCAGGGACACTCCTGAGGCACCTGGCACCCCTCAGGTGAGGACACATTGTGTCCTGCCCACACCTCTGCTGCTCCTTGGGCTGGTTGGGTTGCACACAAAGGCAGACAAAAAAATAAGGCAATTCTTTATGCAGTGGGCACACCAGGCCCTGCAGGGCACCAAGGTCCCCAGCTGCCACCTCCCTGGCGTTCTGGAGCCTTCAGTCTGGGAACCACAAGGGAACCACAGTGTCTGCAGTTGTGCAGGGGCCAAAGGTCTCACTCCATGATCCAGAGGTGGCTCGTACGTGCATCCCTCACAGACCCACTCACCCACAGGCTCAGTGCTCCCTGCATCTGGGGGTCTCAGATCCATGAGCTGCTTTTCCCTCCCAGATCCATCTGAAACCCTCTCAGATGCTGACACCAGGGCCTGTGCTTACACTCTAAAGCAGCAGCAATGCTCCTAGGATAATTTCTTCAGCTGGTAGCAGCTGTCATCTCGTACAGCTCACCCCAACTCCATCCCATCTAATCCCATCCCATGCCATTGTGCTGTTCCTCACCTGTGTCAGTGGGAACAGCAGTAGAACATTTGATTTGTCTTGCATCAAGACACTCCCTGTGTGACTGATGATGGTTTCTCTGCACAGTGGGAAGGCAGTGAGGGTGCAGGCTCTGTGGGTGACTTTGGCCACGTGTCCCTCCCTGTGCCAATTTGGCCAGATGGATTTCAGAAATAATTTTATGATAACATCTGCAAACACAAGGAAAGGGGCCAGAGGACATGCAGGGGCTCTATAGAACAGCTCCTCCAGAAATGTCTCAGTGGATGTGCTCAAAATGAAAGGTACAGCCCAGAGACAGAAAATTCCCTTGTTCCCTATCCCAGGACTCTGAGACTGATGGATTTCACTCATGGAACTTTCAAAGTTGAGACACCCTGTTTGATGTGATGAGCTTTCTCTACCTCAGAAACTGCTCAGGATGAGCTCAGCCCACTCTGGAGGGCTCCATTTCTCTACAGAGATTATCAGAGTTTAAACACCCAGCTCTGACCCAGGCAACCTTGCAAGAAGAGATTGATTTCACCCATTTGCCTCCACCCACGTGCCTCCAAGTCTGGTGTCAGCTCTGGCTGCAGGTGAAGGCTCTGGTTCCCAGGCTGGCTACTGCAGGTAGGAGACATGGAGGACTCCCCTGTGCCAGCACCACTCCAGGAGTGGGTTTGCAAACTGCTCATAATGTTTCCACATAGGTTTCCCATTGCTGATTTTGGAGAATAATGTAGTTAAACTCTTCTGTTTATTTGTGTAGTGAAGCAGACCTTCTGACCACCAGCCCCTTTAGCCCACTGCAACAAAGGGGAGGATTTTCCAGTGCCCATCTGGTTTGTGTTTAATGTAATGTGCAGAAAGGTTGCACATTTTCAGGGCCTGTGTTCATAAGTAGTAGATTGTACAACAGTTTATTACACAAATGGAGCTTTATATTGCTGGGCTTTGTTGAGTTGCCAGTTGGGATAAAAAAATAGTAACGTGCTTCATAGACCCTATCAAGGAAAATTAGAAAGCATTAAATTCTGCTCAGACTATCCATCACTGGTAATCAAATCCAGAGAGGCTGGTGGGAGGTCAAGACTTTCTTGTTCTTGGTGTTTCTGAATCAATAACTACTAACAAAGACATGTAAGCGAAACCAAAAGAAGAGAGAGGTGTCTGACCTAGAAGTCAATACAAGATCACAGTGCAGAGGCCAGAAGAGACCAGATACCTCCAGGTTTTGAGGAGAAAACCCCAGTCTCAACTCAGTTCTTGTGGTGAGCATGTGTTTTAGTTTAATTCTATATTGGAATGGTTATTAAATTACTATCTAGTCCCAGGAAAAATCTAGCCTTTCTTCCACATAGCCAGGTAAGAGGTGTATCTACAGGAAGATTTTTCAAATTGCCTTTGGATCCAAATCAAATAAATATTGCAAACCCTGTATTGAACCCAGGTGATATCTAATCCACAGTGAAACATCAGCCTGCAGCCTCGGACTGCTCAGCCCAGCTTTAATGCCACTTAAATCAGAATGTAAGAGCTAAAGGAATTCCAGGAATCCAATGATATAAACTGTATTTTTAGAGCTGTGAGTGACTTGTGAGAGTGAAACAGTGCAGTGACTAAAGATAGCCCAAGCCAGGTTTTCCATGATTTATCACAGGAACGCTCACAGTAAGTTAAAGTCACTGAATGTTGTGATAGCAGCACCTACATGCTGGCATGTTTTCAGGACAAGTCATTCATAACATATTTGCCACAGAGGAAAATTTCCATAACTGAGCTCTGAGTTGTGTCTCACTTGCACAAGCACCACACACATCACTTTCCTATTAAGACACTGAGAGGTCTATTTGTTTCCTAGGATCAATTTTTTCTTTAAGCCAGCTGGAGTAAAGACTTGCCTGCATGTCTCAAGGCTCTCCCAAGCTTTCAGTCTGGCTGAGCAATCAAAGCAGTGGTGACAGAGGACAAAGACTCTCCCTTGGGCTCAGCTGTGACCCCACTCTGTTCCCTGTTGGCCATCTGGAGTTTAGCTATCATTTAATAGCAATTCACTGTCTGACCCATCATTCCTCCTCGGGGGTCTGTGCTCCTTTGAGCACCAAGAGGTTGGGTCTTTGCTGAGCAAAATGTCTACAGGGGTTATTTTAAGGATGAAGTCATGGCAAACATTTCCTGACACCTCATGATCGGCGTTGCTCTTGGCTCCTGGCCCTTGCTAGCTGCAGTTTGCAGGATAAAGGAACTGCCTTGCCAAGGGGGGCTACACTGCAGAACTGTTTTCTTCCAGTTTCTAACACACCAGGATGCATTCAGACAGAAATGACAGAGAACCTGCAGACAACTCCTCTCATGGACAGATTGGCCTGTGCCTCCTGCAGCCACCTCCTGAGTAGCCTGACAGTCACCTGAAATCTCATTTTCATGGAATCACAGAATGCTTTGGGTTGGAAGAGACCTTAAAACTCATCCAGTCCCACCTCCTGCCATGTCAGGGACATCTTCCACTATCCCAGGTTCCTCCAAGCCCTGTCCAACCTGGCCTTGGGCACTGCCAGGGATGAAGCAGCCACAGCTTCTCTGGGAAATCTATGCCAGGGCCTGACCACTCTCACAGGGAGGAATTTTCTCATGTGTCAAGTCCCAGGTTCAGCTTCCAGCACAGAATCCCACTGGCTGTGTGGAACCCTGCCCACCCTCCCCAGGCAGGGTTACATTCTCTACTGGATGGGGACATCACCTGCAGGGTGAGGAAGGGTGAGGATGGAGGTTGGGAAACGGAGTCAGGTCCCCTCTCTCCATCTCTTGACTAGTTCTGCTCACTCCTGTGGTGTCCCTGCCCAGCTGCCAGGTCTCTACTCAAAACCAAGGCTGTGCCCAGCTCTGTGTAACCACCTCCCATGGAGGGACATGTGTGAGTCACTCCCATTCCATCTTCAGGTATGTTTCGAGATTCTTCTAAAACTAGTTTCCATCTCATTATGAGCCTAAGCTGTGGTTTAGTGTCCTCTTTCAGAAGTCAGATAGAGACAGGGCTGTTTGTCATGATCCTTCTGTTGCTCCATCTCCATGTGCTTTCGAGCAGGTCCTACCACACTTCCACGAGTGACCCCGTCCTGGTGCCTACTGCAGCCTGGGCATGGCAAAATGAGCAGCACAAATTGTCTGCTGTGGGTTTGTTCTTGGGCTGGGGCTGAGCCCCAGAGCTCCAGACCATTGCTCAGCACCCAGCAGGACTGAACCTCCAGGCTGGGTCTCCTCACCTCACTGCCCATCCAGCCTTAGCTCTCCTTAGCCAGGCTTGTCCTTCCCTTGTAACCATGCCTGTGGT
The DNA here is from genome assembly GCF_001522545.3 of Parus major. Lineage (NCBI taxonomy): Eukaryota > Metazoa > Chordata > Aves > Passeriformes > Paridae > Parus > Parus major. The sequence continues at coordinate 9,848,072 of NC_031786.1, read as the reverse complement.
TAAATAGAGTGTGTCAGTGATTATAGGATTTCCTCTCCCTGCTGCACTGGGGAAAGAGTGCTCATAGCTCCGTGCACAGTCTGAGTTTTTGTTTCATCTTGTTTATATTTGTGGTTATTTCTGTGTTGCTTCAATGATTTGCACATTCTTGAGGTCCTTGCTCAGAGCACCTGAGGTCAGGTTGTGCTCAGCACCTCCCTCTCTTCTGCAGCTGATTTTGAGAAGTAGCTAGTGAAGGGTAAAGTTCAACCCAGGCCACAGTTCTTAATTCATGATTGAGCCTGGTGAACGGCATGTGAATGATATCTGGACATGTGAAACTTGGGGCTGAAGCTGTGATCTGTGGTATGAAACCTGATAGCCCTGAACTGATAAAAACAAAACCTTCTCTTGCAAGAATAACACCATTTTATCTCTGTGAGTGTTTAACCTGCAGCACTTGGGAGCATGTTAGGCTCATTGACATCAAAAAATCAGGAGGATTCTGGAAATAAATTTCTTCTGGAGGCTAATGGGAATATTCACCACATCACAGTGAAGAAGCACACATGTATCCAAGGAGATATTCCAACAGGGAAAGACACCTATTGCAGGAACTCCCTAGGTAAAATAGCCTAATGGAAAAATGGACTGTGAAACTTAAATAGTTCTTCAGGGTAATTTTCCTCTTAGGCCAGTTTATCTGGGGACTTTTTGCAATCTCCTGCACTTCAAGTCTTTCAGGAGGGTTGAACTTATTTCTGCAAAAGATGCTTTCCTATATAAAAGAAAATTGCACCTTTATGCAGAAACATCTAGGAAAGTTTCCCTGGCCCATGGTTCATGCTCAGCTGTCTTGGTGCTCACAGGTGGTGAGCAGCAAGCCCAGAGGGGTCACAGAAATCTGTCTCAGAAGACACAAAGCACTCGAGGTTTCATTGCAGTCCAGTGCCAAGGCAGCCTTGCAGGTTACACCCAGTGCCTCACTGCTGACACTGAGAGCCTTGAAACTTCTGCTTTGGTAGCATTAGAAGAGGGGAAGAGGTGATGATTTAACACAGAATTTAGCTGGGTATCTCCAAGCTGTAAAGATTAGGAGCACTGAAGAGATGATCATAAATGGAGCCTTCTGTTCTTGAACAGAACGAATCTATGAACAGACTGGAACACAAGATGTTTCCAGTTAATGCACCATCTGTGTTAGATCTTCCCATTCACAAAGAGGAAACATATTTTCACTCTGAATGACTTTTTAAATTAGGAGACAACGAGGAGAGCAAACACGTAAGACGTATGTGCGTGTCTGTGTGCGCAAATGTTTGTGAGTGGGGACGGCCGCAGGCACGGCCCCGAGCTGCCCGAGCTCTGCACCCCTGGCACAGCAACCATGTGGCACCACATGAATCCTCAAGACATTCTCCAAGCTCCTCAGTAACTTTGTGGAAGTTGTCATGAGAAGAGGCAGCCCGGGGTGAAGCGCCTGGGGAGCGCCGCGGCTGTGGGAAGGGAGAGTGGGGTCGGAGCAGGGGCTCCCTTTGGGGACCAGGGTTGGGTTCTGGGTGTGGAGCTTACTCAGGCAGCTGGGAGGGCACTGCCACAGGGTTCCAGGCTCCTTGAGGAGCAATGTCCACCCTCCATGGTGAGCCAGGAACTGGGGAAGTTCCTGCAGAGGGGACCAGTGGCTCATGTGGTGGTTGACTCACTGGCAAAGCCCAGAGGAGTTTCAGCAGTCAGGGTGGGATTCTGACTGCTCTGGGGCTGGGAGGGGACAGTGCAGGACCCCATGGTCCACACCACTGCTTGCTCACACACTTGTGTGCTCACAGTGCAGCCAGAGCCACTGACCTCATGGTGAGAGGGAAACCAGTGAGATGAGCCTGTGCCCAGGGCTAACCAGCAGCCAGGAACACTTCTGTGGGAGACCTGCTGGTTATGTGGAGCTGCCTGGGGCTGCTTCCTCCCTTCCTTTGACATTCCTGTCCCAGCAGCTCCATTCTCCTCCCTTGGGTGCCCAGTTGCTCTGTTGGTGGGACAAGCAAAATCTCCCCAAGGAGAACAGGCTGTGACCACAGCCCATGTGCTCTGTTCCCAAGTTTGTTGTAGATCCTTCATCCTCAGGGCTGGTTCTGGGCAGGCTAATTGGGGTGGCACTTCCAGGAATCCATTTCCAGACCCACTGCTGCATTGCCTTCTGGTAACATCTGGCACAATGTGTCTGCACAGATGTTTGGTGCTGTGGCTGCTTCCCAGTAGTTTGCTGGAGTGGTATGTGGAGCTCCATGATGAGAAAAGCTGCATCATACTGGGGTTGTGCAAACCAGCTCATATATTTTAAAATGAGAAGAGAAGAAATTCACAGCTGTGTCTTTATTATATGTGCATTTAGGGCCAAATTGGGCCTGCTTCTGGCGTGGCCATAGAGAGCTCTGCAGGGAGAGGGCTGTTCCTTCAGAGGCTGCTGAGCAGCAGCAAAATCTCTTGAGCTACTGCTGCAACCCTGGGTCTACAAACCCTTTATTTCCCCTGCATTTCATCTCCCAGAAGATACAGGAAACCTCTCATCCTCCTTCCCCCATCCCATTAAATCCTACTGCCCAGGGTCAGGCAATGCTGGTGACTGTGAAGGGGGGACACAAGAGATCCATGTGGTTACAGCTTCACTGGGTTTCTTCAGAGCCCTGGGGCTGGGCTAGAGCCTCTACTTTCCTTCCTAAATTGCTGAGGCTGGTGCCCTACAAACCCTTCTGCCCCAGCTGTGAGCTCCAGGGAGGGTCTCAGCTCAGTGTGCCCCCCACCCATCATGCCAGCTGGAGATCTCCTGGGCTTTCCAGGTGGGCACACACTCGGGAAGATGCTCATGGAAAGCAGGAGGATAAAAAAACTCACTGAGACAAAAAATGCTGCCCTGAATGAGTGTCCTAAGCACCAGTGGACAGGACAGTGGGCAGGAGCCTAGCACAGGGTGGTGATTCCTGCCAGGCATTAGCAATAGCCAAACACTACATCTCGTGACTGAATCTGCAATTCCACATGGACCAGGCCACTCCAGCAGCTCTGAACACAAATCCAGGCTCTCCCATCTTCTCTCCCTTCACTGTCTGCATCTTTCTGCTGCTGCAGGGCTAGCTGGAGAGCTTCCAAGCACTTGTTCAACCTTCTGGAGGTCAGCAGCACCTACAGACCTGCAGGGACTGCTGGCTTCAGGGGTTCAGCACACAGTGCTGTGAGCAGGGAACGTTAAACACTGATCAGCTCAGGGCACTGAATTCTGGTTTGTTCCTTTTATGGGTGCTTCTCCCAAAACCACAGCCCCACGAGTCTGGCCTGATGCAGGACAATAGACATTGTCCTTGGTGGAACACGGTTTGGGTGAGGATGGCTGAACCGGCCAGGATGAGAGAGACTGTGCAGAAATGTGACACAACCCCCGAGCAGCACTGCTGAGACCAAAGCACAGCTCCCAGCTGCCACGGGGAGGGACAGAAGGGCTGGGACATAAAGAGCCTGTTAATTATGAGGTGGCATCAGGAGGGCTGTGCACACTGGGCAGTGAAGCTCTGTGTTTGTGAGAGGAGCAGGGAGTCCTGGAGGAGCACGGAGCAGCGCTGGAACAGGCTCTGGGCTGTTCCCAACCAGAGGAGCTCTGCCCCAGCAGCAGGAGCACTGGGCTGCCAGCGCTCCTGTCGCCCCCAGCTACGAGCAGCCATGGTTTGCTGCACAGTGACAGGCATGGAGACCAAGGTGGGGTGGATTTGTCACAGTACTGGTGTCCAAATCGCTTACAGGAGAGACTAAAGTGAAGCCAGCGGGGGAAGCACTGCACGTTCTGTACTCAGGACTGCATTTGCAAACCAGCAGAGCAGTGCTCAGGAGGAGGGTGGCTGCTAGCAAAGATGTTAGGGGCAGAAGAGGAATTGTAACATTAACATAAACATGGCAGGTCCCTTCCTGATGGATGCATGTAGTCCATAAACATCATTGTCACACCGGAGATCTCGCCAGGGATTCCTGAAGATGCTTTCAAGCATGCTGAGGTCTCGTCCTTGGGGTTCTTGGGGTTGCAGAATTATGACCATCTGTTTGCAATTGAGGCCATTTGAAAGCAGAAGAGAGAGCTGCCAAGTGACTCTTTTTGAACGAAGAGTGCCTTCAGTCTCGCCAAGAAGTTCCCTGCAGCAGGTATCAGAATTACAGAGCCACAGAAAGGTTTGGGGTGGAAGAGACCTGAAACTCATCTCATTCCAGCCCCCTGCTACAGGCAGGGACACCTTCCACTATCCCACATTGCTGCAAGCCCCGTCCAATCTGAGCCTGAACAGTCCAAGGGATCCAGGGGCAGCCACAGCTGCTTTGGGCACCCTGTGCCAGGGCCTGCCCACCCTTACAGGGAAAAATTCCTTCCCAATATCCCATCTAACCCACCCTCTGGCAGTGGGAGCCATTCCCTGTGTCCTGTCCCTCCATCCCTTGTTCCCAGTCCCTCTCCAGCTCTCCTGGAGCCCCTTCAGGCCCTGCAAGGGGCTCTGAGCTCTCCCTGGAGCCTTCTCTTCTCCAGGTGAGCACCCCCAGCTCTCCCAGCCTGGGTCCAGAGCAGAGGGGCTCAGCCCTTGGAGCATCTCTGTGGCTCCTCTGGACTTGTATCACTCAAGAGGGAGTTCTGCTTCATCCCAAGCTGAGACAACAAATCTCAATTAGAATGTCTGTGATGGGAGTGACACCAGGCTGGACATTTTTCACATTTTGCCCAGCCCTGCAAACATGTCCTGTCTGCTCTCCTGGCACAGTCACTGCTCAAAATAAGAACTTGAAAGAGTGAGCATGGAGCTGGCTTACAGAATTTGCAGCTGCAGCCCAGCTAATTGAAGCCTTGGCAGTTTAATTTAATTCTTACTTTGCATGAAGCTGGGCATGATGCTCTGTGGGTGTGGTTCAAGTGAGCCAGGCAGATCAGCTCAGCTTCCTACAGCTCCTGCTGTGTGCTGGAGCTTGGGCACCACCTTGAAAGGGCTCTGCCACCCTGGTGAGCTCTGCATTCCAAGGAAAGGAGGGAAACACAGGCTCTTTCCAGCAGGGAAGGAGATGAGAAGGGAGCAGCGATGCTGAGAAGGTGGGAAATTTTGCCATCCCTTGGATGCTTCCATTGAAGCCACAGAGGGGGTGGCACCGAATCTGCCCATGGTGTGGCTTGTCTGAGCGTGGGCTGCATCCCACAGATTGTGTGCTTGGAGGGGATGGCCAGCAGTGGTGCTGTACACCCAAAGATCCCCCGAGGGAGGCTGTCTTCCTTAGCACTGCACCAGGACTTGAAGCTGCCTTTAAATGTCAACCTGCCCTAAAAGCCCCAGGCATTCCCTGACATGTGTGGTGTGAACCTGTTCACTCGGTAGAGATTTGCTCCACTGAAAACGAGCCTGAAAGTTGATAAGAGCCCCTGGTTAGGCCTGAAATAGCCCTTTGCAATGTGGGGCTGGCTGGAGTAGGTATCAGATGAAGAGCAACAGTCACAGCACAGCAGAAAGGAGGCTGAGATCATGCCTGCACTTGGGTCCAGCCACAGGTGCACTGGCTGCTCAGAGGTGTTGCTGTGCTCGTGCTGTCACCCACAGCACCCACCAAGGTCTGGTGCTCCCTCTTCTGAGATGGAACACCAAGGGAAAATACAGACAGAGCAGAGAGACACTGGAGGGACAAGTGCTCTGGAAAAGGTGCAGTGGTGCTGTCTGGAGAGTAAGGAAGCAGATTCCCACCTCATGCAGTGCAGAGAAAGGCCAGGAGGCTTTGTTCAGTTACCTGGGTGAAATGCAGCATTCCTGGCAGGAACACAATTTGTTCCAATGCCCTCAAAGAGGGAGGAGGAGCTAGATTTCATTTTCAACCTCCACATTCATGGGAAACACTGTTGGCCCTGGGATTTAGTTCTGTTGGAGTTTTGCTCTGTGCTGCAGATAAAGCTCCTCTTTCCTTGGTCACTTTGTAGGAATGGAAACCATGCCTGGGCCTTCAAGCACATTTTGAAGTCAATCAAAAGTGTCTTAAAGTGTATTTCTCTGCTATAGAACATAAAAATATTATCCTTCTGGCATGCCTCCATGAGAATATTAAAAATAGCTTATTGAGTTACTCCGTGAAAATCGTTAATATAACAAGACTTTTGTGTCTTATTTCATTAATGAAGGAGCTCTAATGCTGGGCTTGAATGTGATACTGCTGTAAATCAATAAAGAATATTTTTGGAAAAACACAATACTATTATTCCATGATATTTTTGTAGGGTGAAGTTAGAAAGAAACATTTATTGCCGTGACTTTTGTCCAACTCAATAAGCTATTTGCATCTGAAAACTTTAGTGCTAGCTAAATAAAAGTGTGTTCTGTGCATGGGATGGCATTTGCTTTCCTGGTTTGTTCTACTGCTGTTTGTCCAGAATCTGTTCTGCAGAGAAAGGCTTGGAGCTAAGTCTTGTCCTGACCCCTCCCAGCAAAAGCCCATGGTTTGTTTAGGGAAGAGTCAGAGCAGGACAGGGCTTTTCCTGAGCAGCATCCAGGAGGCAGCAAGTCTGAGATGTGGCCTGGCAGGGAGGCACAGGGTTCTGTCCCATTCCCAGCTGCAATTGTTTGTTAACTCCCCCTGGGGCCGTGCCCATCCCTGATGAGAGCACAACCCAGGAGCCCTGGATGGTCCTGCCTGGGTCAGGGCTGAGGTTCCTCTGCCTCATCCCCTGATCTCCAGCACCGGGAGCCAAAAGGATGTGGAAAACCAGGGTAAGCACCAGAAGCAATTCTCCCACCCAGCTACTGGTCCTTCCCTCAACAAGAAAAAGGTTTTAGATTTAAGGGCCTCAACGGGTGTTTCTTACACGGCTTTGTCTAATTGCCTTTTGAACTCCTGCTAAAGGGGTGATTTGCTGCTTCCTCTGTGGCCTCCCCAGGGGTGTAAATCACAGCTCTGCTTCAAGAACCAGAGGAACAGGCAGCGCTCCTCCCACAGCACCACTGCTGCCTTTGGCAAACAGAGACCCCTCTCATTTTCTCTTGTTTAAAAAGGATCCAGTGATGGTCAGTGGTTTGGGGCTGGAAATGAGGTTCTTAAAGTGCCTGAGCTGCTGAGGTGCCTCTTGGTTGCCCATGCCAGGGTTTCAGGGTCACTTGCCCTTAGCACCTGCACAGGGTGAGGAATGGCTGATGCAGCAGGAGCACAGATGAGTTAAGAGAAAAGGCTCCTCTTAGTCAAGGAACAGAGCTCAGCTGCTGAAACTGAGCATGTCTGGGAGCAAATGACACAACCCACCAGAGTGTGTCATGAGCCTGGAACGAGGCATTACACACCCCTCTAAATCCACACAACCACGTGGCGTGCTGAGTACAACCGGGGGAAGCCTCTGCTGCCCAAAGCCAAGATCACCTTTCCCTCCCTCATTCCTGCCAGCAGTTTGTCCACCCTGCTCTTAAAAAACCATCTTTGGGTGGAGAAGATTCCAACTCTTTCCCAAACCACTTTCGCTCCAGCTCCTTCCTGAAGTGCACATCCATAACTCCTTCTCAATATGGATAGAGAGAATAAAACACTGTTTCTTTCCATGGTAGTCTTCCTTATATTTAAAATCTCATCAGGTCTTCCCTCAGACAATTTTTCATTAGTCTGTCCCTAAGTCTTTGTGCTTTCCCTTGAATGTCTCATTTTCTCCACTTCTGGAGTCTCTTTCTGTGCTCTGGGCTCTTTTTGCTGCCTCTCACCTTCCTGTGAGCAGTGAGCAGTGCTGGAGCCAGCCCGTGCTGCCCTGAGCAGGCAGGTGAAGGGATGTGCTTTTCCTGCACTGCACAGCCCCTGCTCCCCCTTCTCACCCTGTCACCATCACCCACCGTCCTGAGCTCCTCATGATCCTGCTCTGTTGGCAGGGAGCAGCTGCAGAACGCTCTGCTCTGTGCTCTGGTTGTTCAATCCCTAATTCTCACTGGGTTTGTTTCTGTAAATGTCCTCACATCATCACTTCTTTTAAACCATTATCTCACTCTAACGCTGCTCTGCTGCTTACATGTGCCCTCTTCCAACTTCAGCTCCTACTAAATAAAATTATTTTCTACTCCAGTCTGTAGAGGAAACATAGAAGACAAAGGGACACAGTGACCCACTGAGAGCTTCTCTCTGAGTGTGCTTTTCTAAGTGTTTCACACCACCTTGGGCAATACACACCACGATTTCCCAAAAACCTTTAGACAATGCCATGTCAGGCAGTGTCAACAGCCTCGTTAAACACAAGATAGATGACATGTACAGCTTATTCCCTATCCACAAGTGTCACAGAAGGATTAGATTTGACACATGCATAATGGCTGGGTTTTATTTCTTTTCCCTGATTTGTTTCAGTATTTGTTTGTTGGCTCGATTTGTTGTCTCAGTATTTTTCTGGAAATGGAAGTTAAAGTAGATGCTCCATAATTTCCCTTTTGCAAAACCAGATATTCTGTTTACCATTTTTGAAAGCCATAAGGAATGTTACATCTCTGTGCCTGCCTTGAATCTTTAAAAATCTGTTTAAGCTGCCAGTACCTCCTAGAATTTTACAACAGATGCATATCTACCAGTTATTGTATAGAAGGCAGAATTGTGTTCATTTGTACCTTGGCTGATTATTCCAAGGTTTACTCCTTTCTGGTTAGTTGGCCTGGTGAGCACATGCTCAGAGACACATTCTGCACAAAGGGGTGTCATCCTGAAATGAAACACCCCCATGGGAGACAGAGGACAGCTCTGGGGGCTGCTGTACCCAGGTATGTCCCTGGGTATGTCCCTGTACCTGCTGTGTCCCCAGGTATTGCATCCACACATCTTTTAAATCCCTCCAGGAATGGCAAGCAGCCTGTTCCAATGTTTTACAACCCTGTCAGTGAAGAAATATTCCCTAATAGCCAATTTAAACCTCCTCTGACTCCACTTGGGACAATTCCTCTCATGCTGTTCCCTGGAAGCAGAGCCTCACTCCCACCTGGCTGCACCCTCCAGGAGTTGTGGAGAGTGAGAAGGTCCCCCCTGAGGAAGGAAGGACATGGATTTCATATACCCACACTCCTCAAGGTCCCAGGAAAAAGCAAGTGAGGAGCTGCAGGGCAAAAAGCAGGTTGTGTATCAATGGAAGAGAAGGAGCAAATACCTAAATCACCTCCAAGAAGAACATGAGTATCACTAATGACTCTAGGAAAGAATCAGGAATGACATCTCTTTCTCCATCTGACCCAGGAGCAGGGCCCTGGTTTCTCTTCCTTCCCAGCTTTTCTTCTGTCTCTCTCATGCTGAGATACATCTTGGGGATTGCCAGAAATAATGTTTCAGACCCTGCCTTGACTATACTACAGTTTTTGGGAAAGATGAAGGCAGTGGGAAATAGAGGCTAGCACTGCTCCTTGCTGGCTGCCAAGACCCCTGGCAATGCCAGAGCCAGCCTGGGCTCCTTCCAGTCTGTGAGCAGAAACACCACGAGCCCTTCCACCTCCTCTGCTTCCCTTCATCCCTGCTGCCCCTGCCAGCATCCATCCTGCTGCAGAGAAAATAGGGAAGAGCCTGGAGAGCACAGCCAGGACCAGATTGAAAGTTTACACCTGCACAAACTGCACTCCCAGCACGAGGTGTGAGCCCACAGCCATCACCCCCTGCTGCAGGAACAGACATTTCCCCAGGTTGTGGAGGTAGGCCAGCTTGTTAACCATATATATCCTAACCCAGCACAGCTGACTGAGAGTATTTCAGTCACTTTGGGTTCATTTCTGTAAAAATAGAACAAATCTGTAGTTTAATCTTTAATTTTCTCAAAAAAAACAAAAACCAAAACAAACTTGCTTCTTTGTGCCTCTCCAGCCCCTCACAGTTCATCATTGGCAATGTGTGCAAAACAAATGAATGTTACCTTGCTCAGAGGAAGCCTTGTTGTCAGGTCTGCATTTCTTTCTTTCTTTGTTTTGTTTTAGAAAGCTTCCCTCTCCCTTCAGTTCAGGAATGCTGTCTTGGCAACAATCTCTCCTGAATCTCCTTATCACAGATGCTGTTTAGACACTTCCCCCATTTTGGTCCCCAAACTACCTGTGAAGAGCTCAGTTCTGCAAGACTTTTCCCTTTCTCTTTGTCCACAAAAAAGCCACCCAAGCTGCAGGTCAGGTAAAACTTTGTCCAGCTTCACTTTTCCTGGATGTCAGAGTGACCTGGGAGGTCTGATCTGCTTTGCTTTTCATAAGAAAACCCCTTTTCTGTACCTTTCACCTTCTCCAGACACTTTGACTTTCACTTGCTCTGAGCTGCTGTCACTGTGCTGGTTTATCTCCTGAATAAAATTCTCTGCTCTGCAAGAAAAGCAGCAGCATTAAATGATCACCAGAGAAATGCAGCTGTGTTTGTAATGACTTGTAGGGGAGCTTCTTCCCTCCAGGTCCTTCAGAGGGGAGGGATCAGGGGTCATTCATCCTCAGCTGTTGGCTGGAAGAACAGGGCTGAAAGTCTAATTTTTTTTTTCCATGTTTCCTCTTCCTCATTTTTGGCTGACAAGTGGCACATAGTGGCAAAGGTTCACACTACTCTTCAGGGAGAAGGGACTTCCTGTAGTCAGAGCAGGCATGAGAGAGGGATTTCTTGGTGGAAAAGTGGAATGTTCCCATGGCACCTCTCTTAGAGAACAGAGGGGAAACCTCAGCCAGCCTTTCAGTGTCCTGTCCCACAGCAGGGCTGAAGTCAGTGAATATTTCATTAATTTCTTGTTACATTCTACTCATTTACCACCTAAAATTGCTTGAACTTGGCACCATCAGTTCCCTTTCTGCCCAGTGTTATCACCTGCCCCTTGTCACAGAGAAGCCCCAGGTACCAGGGGGATTTCAACCTTCCAGAGGGGCAGGGGGTGGGAACAGGAACAGAAATTCCTGTAGAATTTCTCCAGGAATTTTCATGTAGAAAATTCTGTAGAAAATATTCTACATATTTCTACACAGTGTCATGTTGGATGTTCTGCTTCAGAACAACATCCCTGTCTGGAATGGCTGCTGTTTGCACCTCCTGGCTCCCATCCTTGGGGCAGGGGAAGCCCTGGGGAGCATGAGGAGAGAAGGAGAAGGGATGGGGATGGGAGAAGGGGGACACAGATGCTGGAACAGACATAGGAGGAGCTGGGAGTGGACACAAGAGCAGTCATAGGGTGACAGAAATAAAAGTTTTATCCTCTGGTCCCAGAGGAGACCATGCAGAGCTCTCACAAAGAGAGGCACTGAAGGACTGAGGGTCAGGGGATGCTGGGTCTGCAAAGCTGCTCTGGACAGTGAACAATGCATCTGGGGTTCTTCAGCATCACCAGTTTTTTTTCCTTTGGAGACCTGAAGTTTTCTGCATCAAAGACATCTCAGCTGAAGTTCACAAAACTCCCTTCTAGGAGAAAGTAAGATTTGGGTCTTGTGGTCCTTGAAAATCATAGATCAAACAGACAGCAGCCATGGGAGTGCCCTAAAGGATGATGATCCCATTTTTCCATGCAGCAAGGCCCCAGAATTAATGGGATCAGCCTGAAGTCTTCACACAATAGAAAGACTTCCCCGAGATGGTCTCTGCTGGGGCAAAATCCCAGTGTAGATTCTGTTGCTCATGGCAGTGCAGCACTGCAGAGGTCAGCTGGGGCCCTGCAGCTCATGGGGAAGGGCTGCCAAGGACCAGGATTTGGGAAGCTGGAGTCATTCTGGATAACCTTTGCTGGTGGATGGCCCGTGCCCAGCTCAGCTCCAGGTGGGGCAGTGAGCCAGAGGGTTGTGTCAGTGACTCTCAGCTGTCTGAGCTCATGGTTCAGGGGAGCAGAGAGGAGGCATGGAGGAAAACTCCAGGTAGGGTTGCTGGGCCAGGCTGGGGGTGCAGCAGGGTCCAGGAAGGTTCTAGAAAGCTGAAGGCCATTTTCCCATCCCATGCCAGGATACTTGCATTATTGTCATTTATAGAAAAAGAAAAACCCATCTATAATTCTGTAAAGAGACCAGACCTTTTGCTGTCCTTCCCAAGGAGGAGAAGCAGTGGCAGCCCACAGTCCCTGCTGCACCTGGTGACTCCTCAGGAACACAAAACCCCCCAGCCCATCTCATGCTGGGGATTAAGGGCTGCCAAAAGCTCAATCAGAGCAAGGCAGAGCTCGAGCTCCTGTGTCTGCAGCAGCCCAGAGGACACAGCTGTCCTGCAAGCAGGAAACCAACCAAGCAGCCACACTGGAAACCATGGGATACCCTGGCAGCTGACCAGTCACTACTGCATCCAAACAATCTCTGGGTTTCCTTGTCAATTCAGAAAAAAAATGGTGCATTTCCTTGAAACATTTTGATGTCCATGAATCAGCATTTTCCAATAAAATGTTTCATCTGAAAATTCCCAGTGAGATCCAGGCTTGATAAGGTCCAGAGGCCTGGCTGCAGTCCAGGCCAGCCTCAGCCGTGGGGCAGCTGTGGAGAGTGATCTCTCTGGGTGATGACGATTCCTGCTGACCTTTCCTGCAGTGTGACTGTGCCTGGGCATCTGAAATGTTATTTATAGGCAGGAGCAGCAAGAGCTCTGGAGACAGTCTCCAGCAGGCCCTCGAGGCCTGCACATGCAAGAGCTGCTGGAAAGGAGCTTTTCCAGTGGAAAAGCCACTTTACAGGAGCACAAGTAGAAATGAACTCCCTTTTGGAGATAAACTGTTCCTGCTGGGGGCTTGGTTCTGTGCATGGGCTTCTAGAGGACCTGGGAGGCTGCTGGCCATGTGAAACCCATGGGAGCTGTGGGGTGATCTCTCCTGGGGCTTTGTATGATCTCTGGTTTCACGTCTCCAGCTCTGTGCAAATGCAGTTTCCTACATCTCAAAGGATTTCTGGGGACAGATTGCTGGTGTGTGGCTGTAGGGCCCATATTGCAGAAGAAGGGAGAATTTTGTCTTCACCTGGAACAATGAAATGAAATTACTCCCTCTCAGAGATGTCTGCAAAGGTTTTCTTGGAGTTTTCTGGAGCTTCTGAGCTCTCTAAAGCCCATTGTCTGTATTGGTCCAATGTGAAGGAGGGTGCTGCAGAGCTGAGGACAAAATGAGCAATGTCAGAACACTCTGTGTCTCCAGTTTGCTCCAGAAAAAAAATAAATAATAATAGCCCGAATCAGTTTATCCTCATCAAAACATTCAAATTTCCATCCCATTGAGAAGTTAGTGCTGGCATTCCCAGAGCTTCCACTTAAAAAAACCTGCCACATTCTCAAGAAGTTGTTTTCTGCTTCTGACCCTGCTTCTTGTTAAATGAGGTTGTTTCAATGTCCCTGCTGCTCCAAATTCTAGACATTTTCTGATTGGGTTTCTCTCCTTGTGTACAATAAAGAAAAATTAAAAAGGAAGAAACCAAGGTGTAGTTTGTGCTGAAGTCCCCTTCACATACTTTTCAGAAGCCTCTGTGGCCTGGTGGGACAATATGTTATTGCAAGCTAACCCCTGGCTTTGGCATAAGCTATTGCCCAGCTGGTCTGCTGCTGTGAGGGGTGAGGTGGTAATGAACTCTCCAAAGCTAAAGGAGAAGGGACTCTTCCAGAATCTCTTACTTTATCTGAGGAAGCTGCAAATCTCTTTCTGAAAAGAAAAACCCTTCCCTGCAAGAGCTATCCATGGGTCAGAACACCAGGAGATGTGCCTGGGTCACATCCTCTGGGGACCACAGCATGTGCAGGGGTTTGTCTCTCCCCAAGCCTGGTGTGGAGATGCTGTTGGATCTGCTACATCCTGAAAAGTCAAGGGTATAACACCTGCAGAGTGTTCTCTTTATTTGGTTTACATCTGAGCCCAAAAGGGAGGGGATCACAGGAGGGAGGCAGAGTGAGATCCTCTCTGGAACACAGGTGTGTCACAAAGGCTTGGGGTGGAGTGTCCCAACAGTCTGGGGATTCTTAGGCTGAAGAAAAGACTGAGCAGTATGAAAAGCTGCTATTTTGGCTTTTGACAGCAATTCCATGCAGCAGATCACAGCCCTGGAGCAAGTGCTGTCCCGAATATTTCAGCTCAACGCTGAGATGCCAGCAGTCAGCTGTTATCCAAAACCAGTTCAGAAATCTTCCTGGGAAATGTGCTGAACTGATGACTTTTGAAATAATAAACCCTGGCTCTTGTAAAGCACAGACAGAGGTTTCTAAATATCTTCTTTTTCTTATGGTTTCTCCCTGCACTCTGAAAAGCAGCTCCAGGCAATTCACAAGTACAAGTATGCAGTGAATCAACTTGTGGGAACTTTGGGATCCCTGAGTTATTATATTCTTCTGCAGAGCTGCATTTCAGGCTTCATCAGAATATAGAACTGCTTTAAGGCTGACTGTAATTGCATCTCAGAAAATAACAGGAATATAGGAATATATAACAGGATTATATGTCCTTCAGAGAAAATTCTGCTCATTAACACAAAGGCGGAAAAAAATCATTTATTCTGTGTTGTAATGTCAGGGACGGTGCAGAAACAAGTTTGTATCTGTGGTTTGATGCAGTGCTATAACAATATGTATAATAATGGATTTATTCTGCAGAGACTTGTTTGAGTGTGTGCACTGAGTCCCTTTGTTAAAGAGAAATGTTTATTCTGACAGCACATATTGTGTGTGAGGGGCTGGTTTGGGTTTTCATTCAGCAGCAGAGATTTGTGGCAGATTATTAGCATAAGCAGCACAAATAGGCTTCCATTCTTTTAGCTGTACTTCTGCTCATGTAAATCATCAGTAAGGCTTGGAAGCCAACCCTCTTACTGTCCCTTCAATTCTGAGGTGCTTTTTGTCTCATATCTGGAAGCCACTTTGAAATGCAGTTATTGCAACAGTGCCATCTGACAGAGGTCTTAGAGAGATTCCAGAATAAAATGGTAGAAGCAGTTTGAAAATTATATCCTATTCCTGAAGTATTTAGTCCAAGCAGTGAGCAAAACCTCCCAAGGGAGCAAGTGCACCCTGAACCGAGATGGCTGCTGCAATGGTTTTGGCATTTTTATTACCCCTAATATTTCTGCTGCTGTTTCTTGCTCTCCTCCTTCTTCCCAGCATTTGTTCCTTATGAAGGAACAATAACTTGGATAACTCACATTCAAGTTCACAGGCTCCACAATTGCAGAAGCATCACCCTCTGCAGTGCTCTCTCTCCACCCCACTGGAGTCAGAGGTGGGCCCTTGCTATCTGATTCTAGCACAACAAAACAAATATGCTGGCCCAATGATCTTCTGCCCATATATAGGCTGAAATCGCCTTTTGGAAGATATGGCTGATATCTGTGATCATCACAGGGCAATTAGGAACCATTATGAAACAACCATCTTACCAGTAATTTATTGGGCAGCCTCAAACTATTTCCTTGGGTGGGGAGGGTGTCATCTTTGAGAACACCTCCTGCTCAGGAGAGGCCATGAATTAATTTTTATGGAAGATCTGATGGGAAGAGTGCAGAGCTCAGAGCATGAACCTGAGCACAGGGTTACATCTTGGAAATGCAATGTCCCAAAGGAAAGCAGACAGGAGAGATTCAGTGTTGATATGGTTCTCATGGCAGCTGCTTTCTGAGAGTTCCTTGACAGAGTAATCTCTGCTTTCCAATTGCCTCCCAAGAGCTGCTTTTTCTCCTGTGCAAGAAACAAACAGCACTAGTAAATGCAGTGCCCCACTCTGCAGTAGAAGGAGCAGACAGGATCTAGCTGGGCTGTCAGAGCTGCTGCACTCTGGGCTGTGAGGTGGCAGAGAGCTCAGTCCCTGGCTCCTGCTGCCTTTATTCACAGAGAAGCTGCCTTGGCTTTAGGGCCAAAGCATGGTCAGAGGGGTTATTGGGCAGACAACAGTGACATGGACCACTGCAGACCATCCTGTGCACCCACCACAGAATGAGGATCACATACTGCCTTGGCTTGGGTTGGCTTTGCTTGGCTTGGGTTGGGAGGGACCTTAAAGCTCATCTTGTTTTACCCCCTGCCACACACAGGGACACCTTCCACCATCCCAGGGTGCTCCAAGCCCCGTCCAACCTGGCCTTGGACACTTCCAGAGATGGGGCAGCCACAGCTTCTCTGTGCCAGGGCCTCCCCATCTTTGCAGGGAATCATTCACCAGTCCAGTTCTGCTGGATTTGTCAGGATCTTGCTGAGACATGATTTTATTTTGCCACGGGTGTAGTGGAAAGAGGCAGAAAGGGAATTTCTGAGCCCAAACAAGCTGGGTTTGGTGGTCTCATTGTCATATTTTAGTAACTGATGTAAAGCACAGAGCAAAGTGGGCAGCTGATGGTGGGAAGGGGCTGGAGGAGAGGTTGGGGGTCAGGTGTGACGGGAGCAGCACAGGCAATAAAAGCAAATGCTGAACTGTAGACCTGCCTTTTCTTTGTAAATCCATCTGTTGCTAAGAATAACCTGCCTGGACAGTGTCCTACAGCATGCTCCAACCTAAAGGGCATTTTGGTCTGACAAATGAAAACTAATAGAGTGAAGTTATTACCATATGAACATGTGGATTGAAAACATGTGTTGAGTGATTAAAGGCGAAGGCTTGATGACAGGCCCGTACCGGAGATGGTGCATCTCGGGGAGGAGATTGCTGCTTGGGAAATGCCATATTTTACCATTGACTTCATTAGTATTTGCCATAAGGAAAACAAGAAAGGTTGACTCCAGAAAAAAAAAAAAAATAAAAAAACCCTCCCTCTCAGATCCTATCACTGCACACACGATGTTTGCTTTGGAAACTCCTCGCCGGGGTTTCTGTCAGTCTGTTGCTCCGTGAATGCTGTCTCATGGACAGTTTAGGATTTCACTCTGCTGGGGCTTGGACGGTGTCCCAGGAGTGTGCTCGGTGTCAGGAATTCAAGCTGGAAAAAGCATGCATTCTGGAAGATTGGGCACTGCAGGCTGTCCCTGCAGTGCCCATAGGCTGGGCAGGTCAGAGCACACCGGGGCGGCTGCGGGGCCGTGCCCCAGCGTGGTAAATCTGCCACAGCACTGCAGGGAGACACAGCAGAGCTGACAGGAAGTTTGGGGTTGATACATGCTCATTATAAATCATCTTCTGCTTGTCTGCTTACAATAGACTGTCTCTCCTTAATGTTTCTGAGGTAGTAACAGACCCTGTATTTTAACTCGACAACAATATTTTTATGTGAAAACACAATCACACATCCTTGCTATTCGTATTTTCTGGATGAGACATGAACCAGAACTATGGGCCCAAGTGCCTCACCCCAAACATTGAAAAACCCTGAAAAACAAGAAAAAAATCAGACACTTCCCAAAAACTTTGCTAAATTTTGTGATAGTAACCAGTGTATCTGTGACTGGCTGTGAGGAACCTGTAGCAGATTAACATTTGACAGTCCTTAACAGCCACAATCCTTGTTCACTTTCCATCAAGGTATCACATCAAGAACTGGTAATTAAAACCAAACTGAATCAAATCTTTAAGCCCCTCAATGCACATCAGTGGCTGGGCAGCACTGCAGAGCCCTGGGCACCAGAAGCAGGATCAGAGGAGCCTGCAGAAGCTCTCCTGCCAGTCAGCTCTCAGGACATTTCACTGAGAGGAAACAACTGCAGGAAACTTCCAGCCAGGATAAATTCTTGGCTCATCACAGATTTTGCCAGATGCTACATTGCTCTCACAATCCTGCCAGTGCTGTGTTGTAGGTTGGGTTTTTTTGATATTCACATCTCTAGAAATTGTAACAGCTGGTTAAGGAAGTCTCATTCAGATGTGACTTTCATTAATTTCATCTTGTAAAGTGTATTAATTGCTATTAATTGCTATGGAGTGGGATATCCTGTCTTCCTTACCTGTTGAGTCTCATCCCAGTTCTCTCAGCAGTGCTTTTTTTCAGTGAAGTTTAATTGTACTTTTGTTACACTCAATTGATAAACCCAAAGACTTGTGAATGCTGATGGGGAGGATTCATCTTCAGGCTTGAAGGAAATCATGTTCCAATATCCATTTGTCTTAGATTTTTACCTAGATTTAAAGATTAATATTAAACAAACAAACTAACAAAAAATACAACACACAAAACCCACTTTTTTAAAACCTGGACAATTTCCCTGACCTCTGTGTTTTCACCTCAGTGGTTCTGCTGACAAAATGGAAAGACAGACAAAGGAACTGAAAATTGCTGTTGAAAATGCTTGTAATGGAATGAGAAGACAAAATTTCATTTTATTTATTTCTGGCAAAGTCAGCTCATGGTGATCCATGAAATCCAGAGAAATTAGAAACTTTCCTGCTTCTTGCATTCACCACTTGGTGTTTTTTGGGTAAAACAGCCCAATTTATTTCAATTCCCTCATGCAGCCCCTCTGTTTCCTTCCCCCTTCCTTGGCAGCACAGATGACAGCACAACCTGGACACTTCACACAGCTTTTGATGACTCTCATCTCTTTCACAGTCCCGTTGATCTTTTGAGATTTCTGCAGTGTTCCTGGCTGCTCCCTCTGGGACAGTCCAGCAGGACTGGGCAGGTGCAGGTGTCCTGGGAGAAGGATGTGCCACATCTGGCAGAGCCCCAGGAGGGAATGATGCACAGCCCCGTGAGCCTGTGGGGACAGGGCCAGTCCTGCAGGGTCACTGTCCGTGCTGGCAGCAGGACGTCAGTGTGCCAGGGTATCCCATCCAGCTGCACACGCACATCCCGTTTGTGCTGCTGGTGATGTGCAGGAATGCCGTGGTGGAGGCACAAAAAGCTGAGAGGTTTCTCGGGTCTGGTGAGAGCCCTGCACGCTCTGCACAGCACTCTGCAGTACGGAAAACAAGCGGCAAGTCGCGTTCATGCACCTCCTCTGCTGTTGCATCTCCCGAGACCCGGATAAAAAACAATCCAGGAATACATGGAGATGGCAGCTGGAGAATCTGGGGCTCCAGGGAATGGTGGGAATGGGGTCAGACACAGCAAAGGGACGGCCAAAAAATTACAGAGGTCTCTGCTGCCAAGCTTCCCCTGCCGTTTGAGAAAGGGCAGAGGGCACGGGGTGGCTGCAGGGATGAGGGCTGTCCCGGAGGATGCCAGCGCAGCTCCCCGCGGGCAGGCGTGGCTGGGCACGGAGCAGGTGGCACTTCCAGGGCAGACAGAGAACAGAGAGCTCCTGCCAGAGGCTGCTGCTCTCCCGGGGGGCATTTACCGGGACGGGGGCGGGGAATCTCGAAAGCACAACTCAAGCCCCTGTTTGATGTGTCAGTGTCCAAAAGCCCGTGCGTCTCCCAGGCGCTGGGACACACCGAGCTGTGCCCCCGCTCCAGCCCCAGCGCCGGCAGGGAGCGGGACAGGAGCGGGGACAGGAACGGGACAGGAGCGGGACAGGAACGGGACAGGAAGCGGGATAGGAGCGGGACAGGAGTGGGGCAGGAGCGGGACAGGAGCGGGGCTGGAACGGGACAGGAACGGGGACAGGAACGGGACAGGAGCGGGACAGGAGCGGGACAGGAGCGGGGCTGGGATCGGGGCTGGGTCCTGGGCTGGGATCGGAGCTGCGATCGGGGCTGGGATCAGGGCTGGGTCCTGGGCTGGGTCCTGGGCTGGAATCAGGGCTGGGTCCTGGGCTGGGTCGTGGGCTGGGATCAGGGCTGGGTCCTGGGCTGGGTCCTGGGCTGGGTCCTGGGCTGGATGCGGGAGCCGCGCTCACCCCGCACCCCAGCAGCATCTCCGTGCTCTGGCTGGAAGCTTCTCCGGAGCTCTGGAGCTCTGGAGCTCGTGTTTCCAGCCCTGCCGGGCTGCAGAAGGGCTGGCACACGGCACCGGCACCTGCAGGCAGGGACAGCCCCGCTCCTCCCGGGCCGCGGCCGGGGAAGGGCCGAGCTGCCCCCGGCAGTGGCTGCCCGCACTCAACACGCACCGCTCCCTTTCTGCCCTTCTGTGCTGGAATACATGAAACCCGTTCTGTCTCATGGTATTAATAACCCCTTGGATGCCTTTGTTTAAAGTATTCCATTGGGAAGTGCTATTTTAAGGCTCCATTGAGTCAGGCGGAATGTGAAACCTCCTCCTGCCGGACACTTCACACTCGGTGCTTATCTGCGTGCGCGCTGCTATTTTGTCTAATACAGCGCGGAGATTAGCTCCCCTCGCGATTTCACTTTCACGATTTACATTTGGTGTGTTGGAGCAGCCACAACAGCCTGCAGGAGACCGTGTCCATATGTTCCCGGTGTGCAGAGCACGGAGCCGGGCACTGCTGGGAGGTCAGTCCTGAGAGGTGCCCCCAGACCTGGCCCTGGAGTCATTGAGAAAGCTCAGTTTGCTGACAATTCATCAGGCAGCCACGAACACTGTTCAGCTCTTTAGTTTGAGATAACACTCATCTGACTTCCTGCATATTCAGAAAGTATTTCTGGTTTTTGAAGTGCCTCTCAGTTAAACTCTCTCCTCTGTTGGCTGAATCGCTGGGGGAGAGGTCCTGGTGTCCACCCTCCTGGACTGGACGGGATCCACCAGCCCATCACAGCTGGGCACTCAGCCTCACCCACACAAAAAGTGATTTGCTTTACTTCTTAAACCAGTGCTGGTTCATTGTGACTGTGGACTGAAGCTCCCTTCAGAAACAGGAAGGGAAGCAGGGAAGGTAGTCCCTTTGGATAATAAAAAGTGTAAAAGCCATTGCTGGAAAAGAAGTATTTTCATTAAGCTACAACAAAAGCTGAGAATAAAAAAAATCTGTCCAGAAATGTTCCAGGGTGTGGGGTTTTGTCGTGGTTTTAAANCGAGCTGTGCCCCCGCTCCAGCCCCAGCGCCGGCAGGGAGCGGGACAGGAGCGGGGACAGGAACGGGACAGGAGCGGGACAGGAACGGGACAGGAAGCGGGATAGGAGCGGGACAGGAGTGGGGCAGGAGCGGGACAGGAGCGGGGCTGGAACGGGACAGGAACGGGGACAGGAACGGGACAGGAGCGGGACAGGAGCGGGACAGGAGCGGGGCTGGGATCGGGGCTGGGTCCTGGGCTGGGATCGGAGCTGCGATCGGGGCTGGGATCAGGGCTGGGTCCTGGGCTGGGTCCTGGGCTGGAATCAGGGCTGGGTCCTGGGCTGGGTCGTGGGCTGGGATCAGGGCTGGGTCCTGGGCTGGGTCCTGGGCTGGGTCCTGGGCTGGATGCGGGAGCCGCGCTCACCCCGCACCCCAGCAGCATCTCCGTGCTCTGGCTGGAAGCTTCTCCGGAGCTCTGGAGCTCTGGAGCTCGTGTTTCCAGCCCTGCCGGGCTGCAGAAGGGCTGGCACACGGCACCGGCACCTGCAGGCAGGGACAGCCCCGCTCCTCCCGGGCCGCGGCCGGGGAAGGGCCGAGCTGCCCCCGGCAGTGGCTGCCCGCACTCAACACGCACCGCTCCCTTTCTGCCCTTCTGTGCTGGAATACATGAAACCCGTTCTGTCTCATGGTATTAATAACCCCTTGGATGCCTTTGTTTAAAGTATTCCATTGGGAAGTGCTATTTTAAGGCTCCATTGAGTCAGGCGGAATGTGAAACCTCCTCCTGCCGGACACTTCACACTCGGTGCTTATCTGCGTGCGCGCTGCTATTTTGTCTAATACAGCGCGGAGATTAGCTCCCCTCGCGATTTCACTTTCACGATTTACATTTGGTGTGTTGGAGCAGCCACAACAGCCTGCAGGAGACCGTGTCCATATGTTCCCGGTGTGCAGAGCACGGAGCCGGGCACTGCTGGGAGGTCAGTCCTGAGAGGTGCCCCCAGACCTGGCCCTGGAGTCATTGAGAAAGCTCAGTTTGCTGACAATTCATCAGGCAGCCACGAACACTGTTCAGCTCTTTAGTTTGAGATAACACTCATCTGACTTCCTGCATATTCAGAAAGTATTTCTGGTTTTTGAAGTGCCTCTCAGTTAAACTCTCTCCTCTGTTGGCTGAATCGCTGGGGGAGAGGTCCTGGTGTCCACCCTCCTGGACTGGACGGGATCCACCAGCCCATCACAGCTGGGCACTCAGCCTCACCCACACAAAAAGTGATTTGCTTTACTTCTTAAACCAGTGCTGGTTCATTGTGACTGTGGACTGAAGCTCCCTTCAGAAACAGGAAGGGAAGCAGGGAAGGTAGTCCCTTTGGATAATAAAAAGTGTAAAAGCCATTGCTGGAAAAGAAGTATTTTCATTAAGCTACAACAAAAGCTGAGAATAAAAAAATCTGTCCAGAAATGTTCCAGGGTGTGGGGTTTTGTCGTGGTTTTAAATGAATCTTTATAGGTCAAATCTTCAGGAGATGCAACAAGGGGAGGAGAGGTGGGCTCTCAGAGTAAATGCTGTTGGAACTGTGAATTTTTTTGCATATTCTGAACATAAAGAAGAACTTGGGTGTTACTGATGAGAAGGGGAAAATACAGAAGCACTGCAAAAAAACCTCAGAAATTCATGACTATAGAAATAACACAAATGTTTTAATTCCTTGCTCTGGCTCTGCAGGGAATATAGCAATAGTGTAGCATGGCCATGGCCAAAACTAATGAGGACATGAGAAGTTTCAGCACTCATGAGCCTTGCAAGGAAGCTTTTATCTCAGCCCAGCTCTCCAGAGTGGCTTCCTGCCCCTTTTTCCCTCCTTCTGGGACAAAACTCAGTCAGACACTGGGTCTGAGGAGCTGATCAAGGCTACCTGGGCTCCTCTTCTTTACTGTTTGTCCATCTTTGCCTCAGCCACCTGCCACTCTTGTAGGGGACAACGGAGAGGAATTGTCCCCTGCTCCTCCTCCTCCAGTCAGTTCCTGGGACAATCCCTTTTATTTCCTGGCAATACCAGGCCTGCTGAGGGAATACACTGAGGGAATTGAGTGAATGGTTTCCCCAGTGTTCTTCAGCCCTGGAGGAGATGAGGGAAACTCTGGGGAGAAGAAGAACCTTTTTGGAGCAGATTTGATCTGCTCTTTTCCTTGAGATGATGAGATCTAGGCTTGGGGGTGACCCAGCTGGCACATTCCTAGGAGCAATCCCAAATACCTGAGACCCAGAGAAGAGAGTCCTGAAGAGTCCCACTGGTGTGGCAGAGGAAGCAGAGCAGATGGCAGGACAGGGCACTGGGCTAAGCCAGAGGTGCAGCACTGGCTCCTTGCTTTCCTTGTTTCACCATGGTGGTCTCAGGCCACTGACTCTTCACTTTGGCTTCAGCAGGCTGCGACAGCCTGGGACAGGCTGGGGGATTCTTTTTTGGATGGGACCATGCCAAGTGATTGTTCCACTAGTTCCAGCCCTCCAGAAAGTTTGAGAAAGAGTCATCAGGCCAGGCAAGGCTTCCCTGGACTGCTCTCAAAAACCCCGACACATTTTTAGCTCACATAAACTGCATCCATCTGATGGTGGGGTGTTTCCATGATGCTCTCTCTCACACCAAGTTTGCTTGAAGAGAGGCAGAAAACATGCCCATGATAAAAATGAGAGCTTCCACTGACAATCTATGCCTCCAGGCCTAGAGCAGGGCTTGGAAGACATCCCTGTGCTTTCTCCACGGGTGCTCAGGGGTCGGTCCCCCCTGGCAGCAGTGCAGGGATCCTGTGGAGCTGCTCCAGCAGCAGAGCAGTGACTGTGGGGCTGTGCAGAGCGGGTCAGGAGTGTCCCCCTGCAGGGAGAACAGCCTCTTTTGGAGAGGAGACACTTGATGAGCACAGGGCTCAGCACTGCCTGTTACCCCTGGATATCAACAAAACAAGGTCCTGCTTTACCCTTTGCAACCTGGCTTATAAATGCTGTGATCTCTGCTTCACCCACAGCTCCCAAGAACAAAGTGGATTTATTTTTTGTTCTTTCAACTGTGGCTTATAATAAAGTGTGAACCCTGCACGAAGCTGAGCTCTGTGCTGGGGCTCTGTTGTTATGAGACCAGTGACTCCAAATACAGGGAGATGGGAACACACCAAAGGTGTCGTTAAGGCATTTTTTTCACACTGCAAGGGTCAGCATGGGGTAAGGAACAGCTTTGTTTAAAGACTCTGGGCTCCTTTGGCAGATGGCAGCTCTTTCTCTATGTGGCACAGGGAGTTTGAAATGATTTACAAGTCAGAAATAACAACATGCCTGTGACACTTTTGAGGCCCATTTTTTTTCTTCTAAAGAATTTTCAAGTATTTTTAGGTAGAAGCTGGAGCCCTGCTGAGGTGCACTGGCTCAGCCCTGCATTTCTCCTGTTTATGGAACCCCACACACAGGCACTAAATGCCTCCACTCACTGGCTCTATATTTCCTTTGCCATCACAGGCTGCCTTTGCAGAGGTCCAATCCTTGCTTCTGGCCTGGCAGCTGTTGCTAAATCACAGGGTTTTACATCCTGCCCCTCAGGCATCACATACTCCCTGCAAACAAGCACTTTCAGTTCTTGCTTGGAAGCTGCTTAACTCTGACTCTGCTGGAAAACTCAGCAAGATGGGGAGGACTGCATTAAAACAAGGTAAAAAACAACCAAATCCTCCTAGGCATGACATGGAAGGAAAATTAATATTTAAAATACATGATGTAATGGGACTTAAAATAGTCTGTATCCTGGAAAAAAGAGATTAACTGCTTAAGGCAAACTAATGAAAAGGTCACTTGGACAATACTTGTAAAGTACTCCCTGTACTGCATCATGGACTTATCGGTTCTGTTTGACAGGGAGTCACACATGATCCCAAGCACTTATCTCTGTTTTATACTTTATGAAAAATTGATTGACTCCTTTTGCCCAAGAATTTGTGTTAAATAAGAAATAAAACATTGTTTATGGGCAACTTTCTCTTCCCATAGTCAGCAGGGGCCAGTTTTATAAGAACAGGACATCAAATCTTAATACTGCAAAGTACCTGCATATTTGACATGGCAAAGTGAACTCTTCTGTTATTATCTCAGCTGGATCAGCTCCTAAAGCTAAACAGAAACAGCAGTGAACATTTTCCATTCTTTCTGTCTTTAACCAGCTTCCCTCACCCTCTGGCACAGACCACATCCTGTCTGGGTAGTGCCAGTCCTCTCAGAATGCCACTGAGGGGGGTGGAAATGTCCATCCCTGTCACCCTGGTGTGGTGCTGGCAGCACTGGGGTGTTCATCCCTGTCACCCTGGTGTGGTGCTGGCAGCACTGGGGTGTCTGAGCTCCTGCCTGCCAGGCTGTGGGTGCAGCAGGCTCCCTGGGTGTGTTTTGCTGCCCACTGATTCCTTGTAGCAGCAAATCCTCTGCCCATCCACTGTCAGATGTGCGCTGGTTCAGGAACTGCAGCGATGCCCAGTGCAATGACAGAACACCATGGTGGATGGTTGTTTGTTTTTCTTTCAATTGCCACTGAATTTGGAAGCTGGGGAGGGATCCTAGATGTGGGCTCCAAGTGGCTCTGTTCATCTGGCTAAAATTTCAACCAGCAGCAGCTAGAGCAACCTTGCCTGGTGCATCAGGCACAGCTATTGTTTAACATTGCCAGAGCAGAGGATGGTCCTGTGCAGTCTGAACAGGGCAGGACTCTGTCAGAAATGGTATCTTAGACTGAAAACACCCTCCAGCCTGTGCTGAATTCACCTTCTGTTTGCTGGAGTCCTGGATGGAACAGCTCTGGAGCAGGACAGTTGCTGTGGCTCCTGCCCCCTGTGAGCTGGGACAGCCCAGCTGGGTTTGGGTGGCCCCTGTGCCCAGGGTTGAGGCACCGAGCTGCTCCTTCCTCAGGACTTCCTGGGGGACTTCATGCTGTGATGTCACTTCTGGAGCACCCTTCCCCAATGATAAATTCCTCCAGAAACAGAGAGAAAATGACCCAGAAACATCACTACACATAAACCCCTCAATTATACAAAGTCCTGCAAACATCAGATAAGACCATAACAGAGAAAAGGTCACAGCAACACCAGCGATGTCGTGAATAGCAGCAACAAGTAGCAGCCAGTGCCTGATTCAGTCTAAGGCTGGAAAGATGAAAAGATAGAAACGTTGTTGGCTTTAATTCTTTTGTAGTGTGGTCCAGGCAGCTGTCAACTGCTGATCATTTGAACAACCAGGGCCTCCCAAAGGGAAATAACATCTTTGGAATGGCCAGGCTCAAGAAAACACCACATCTTAGATGATGTATTGATGGAGAAAAATAAATTCAGAAGAGAATTTGGTGCTTTGCCGAGCAATGTCCTGGAGATAAGCTTGTACCAGTTCTTCAGTCACGCACTAATGATCTTCAGTTCATTATATGTTATAAATCACTCTGATGGATACAGAAAAGGGTAATAAATGAATAAATAAATAGCAAACACTCTGTGGATAGTGCTGATCATAGAAAGATGAATTAATCATAAACACTGCTTCCAAAGGCTGTGACACGAATGAGCATTCCTTTGATATCAGCCATGCTCTTCTTCCCACCAACTTGTTCTCAAATAAACATCCCAGTAAATATTTGTCTCCTTTCTCTAGCATTGCAAATAAAATGAGAAAGGCCACATCCCCCTGTAGCCCATGGATAGCAATTCCCTTATGGTGATGCTGGATTTCAGGTTGGGATTCACCTCAGCTCACTTCAGTCAGCTTCTAGCTTGTCATCTCAGTCTAGAGCAGGATCTCTGGGCTCCCTTCAGAGCTGCCCATCCAACTTGCCACCCCCCAGTATCTCTTCTATCTCCTTTACTCTCTTTCATGGCTTCACTGCTCATGTCCCACCCTGGTGCTCTCTTCCCTAGAAAGTGCCCCAGGAATTTTGATGTCTCACTGCAGCACAACCTGCCCCAGGGGCCTTTCAGGTGAAGTGATTTCCACCCTGCTGGTGCCACCACAGCACAGCAGAACCAGAGCCCTGGAGCAGCAGCACAAAGCCCCAGCTCCTCTGGGATGATGCTCCACGGCTCCTCATGGCCATTAGAAAGGAAGAGGAGCTGCTTTGCTGGACTGTGCCCTGCACCAGTGAGTCACACAGGACTGAGGGAGGCAGGGATGAGCCTTCTGGGATGGCTCTCTTGGACTCAGGACAAACCTTCCTAATAGCCTCAGGACTCACTTCCTTTATCTGCTGTCATATGATTGCAAACTCTAATTTCATTCTCTGCCTGCTTTCCTTCCTAGGTGAAGTCCATTCATTACTTTTAACTGTATCCATAACTCTTCCTTATCTCTAAGCCCTGCAGTTCCTCCTGCACAGACTGGTGATATGACTGTGTGTGCTCTGTTCTCCTGGCAGCTTGTCTGAGCACAAACCCTTTTGCTGCTCCCTTTCCCTGTTCCCATCTGCAGCAGCCAGGTGCTCTGAGGAGGCATTTCTGCCCTGGCATCTCATTCCCAAGGCTGCAGAGGGGCCAGCAGCCTTCCCTACTAACACCCATACCAAAACATCCTGCTCCCTGCAGCAACGTGTGAGACTTGGCCATCTCTCACCTGAATTTGTCCTGCTCAGCCTCGGGAATGCCTTGGCAGCCCCAGCCCACAAGCAGCCTGCAATGGACACCACACCCCAGCCTCCTCTTCAAGCTGCAGCTCGCAGAATCAGCTTCATCTTTACTGGTTTGAAGCCTAAATTCTCATATGTCAGAGCCATATTCTGTCTCCAGGTTGCCCAAGCTCCTTGTCAGCTGTTTGCTTGAAAGCAGTAGGGTTCAGGCAATGGGAGCACTGCTGCAGATAAATCATGCTCAAGGGGTTTGGAATGCTCTGCTTGACCCAGAGTGTAAAAACCTGCATGAGCAATGCCTCTAAGCAGAAAACTAGTCAGAAAAATCGATCTGGTTGCCTCTCTATGAGCAGTATTCCCTCTGCTTGTGCTCCAGGTCAGCAATGCCTTGAGAGAGCAGAGATGGAGGGTGGATAATGGGAAACTTAACTGAGCAATCTGAGACGATCAACAAGTTCTCAGCTTTCCCTGCTGCTCAGTTTTCCTAGATTGGAAATGAAACACGGGTGGCAAAAGAACTGGAAGACGCTTTTAAGTGTGGTTCTGGCCTGCACAAAAGGCTCTATAATGTGGATGTCACTGTGTATTGTTTCTTAATAGGCCCCTCAATTAGTTCTGCTGAGCACAGCACAGTGGGAGAACTGGTTTTATCTCCCTGCCTCCAGCCTTGGTTTTAGCTCAGCCAAAGAAGGCTGTCCACTGCTGTTCCCAGCACAGGGCTCGAGGAAGCCCTGCTCCAGAGAGAGCTCCCAGATGAGCTCAGCTGCAGGAGGAGAGGATGGAGGAGCAGATGTGAATGGTGGCAGCTGACAAACACAGCCCCGTCTTCTCTCGCTGGCACCGCAGCTCGCCAGGCCGTAAGAAACACGCTGGGCTCCTTCCAGATGAGATGCCACCATCAGTATCAACAGACTTTGTGCAGGACTTTGTGATGCTTGGGCTAAATCCCAGCCTCGGAGACGCCGGCACAATCCCTTTGCTGCTGCTGTGACTTATGAGATGCCTGAGCAGGAGCTTGGGGTGTCACGGGGCAGCTTCTGGAAGGTGTTGAGGTTCAGTTTGGTGAATGCAGAAAATGCAGAAACCCCCTGGGCTGCAGGCCTGGCTCTGACACCTGCACATTGAGGTCTGGAGCATAGCTGGGGTGGTGTGATGCATTCTCTGTGAGGAG
This sequence comes from Parus major, assembly GCF_001522545.3. Lineage (NCBI taxonomy): Eukaryota > Metazoa > Chordata > Aves > Passeriformes > Paridae > Parus > Parus major. The sequence goes on along the minus strand of NC_031786.1, from coordinate 9,819,591 downwards.
GGCAAAAGAGTGCTCTGAGAAACAACTGCAGATGGGACTGGCCTTTTCTGTCCTCCCAAAATCAGTGGCCTCCAGAATATGCTTCCCCCTTCCCATCCAGAAAAAGATTTCTATAAACATCTGTTTTATGGTCTGAACTCCAGGCTGGACTTGAATTGTCAGGTTCTGGAGGCCTGATTGTCTTTTTCAGACCATCTCACCAACCCTCAGTGGTTTTGGAGAGCAAGCACCCTGTTCATGCATCTTAGCATGTGCCTCTTTGCTTTGCTGTTCTCTGAATTACACACACAAACTAATAATAAAGCCATCTCTTCATCCACTATTGTCTTTCTTTATGAAAAAAATCCAAAAAGACAAAGTTGGAGAATAAATGGACATATATGAGAGAGAAACAGCTTCAATGAGATTAATATTCAATAATACACTAATGGCTTCACACTGTGAAGTAGAAAGTATTGTAGGTGTTGGAAAATTATATTACATCAGTCAAGAATGGAAGGAACCCAGCTAAACTTAGATCAGTCTGACAAGTGAATTTCTGAGCTGCTTTTGGCTAAGTTTTGCAATCAAGGAATTATGTTTGCTGATCCCCAATGGGAGATCCATGCAAAAGTGAAGACAAAAGGAACTAAAAACGTGCCACCGAGGGTAAATTCTTACTCTGGGATAGGCTTGTATGAAAGGCTGATGTGCTTTCACCTGGTGCCCATCACCCAGCTGGCCTCAGAGCAGGGTTGCAGGGTGGGCAGGCACAGGGTGCCCAGAGAAACTGTGGCTGCTCCATTCCTGGAATTGCCCAAAGCCAGGTTGGACAGGGCTTGGAGCACCCTGGGACAGTGGAAGGGGTCCCCTCAGGGCAGGGAACTGGGTCTTTAATGTCTTTAAGGTCCCCTCCAGCCCAAACCATTCTGTGATTTTATGAAGACAAAAGAGGGAAATGAGCAGATAAGATGGAGAGACAGAGACCCTCTGATCTGAGACAAGGTGCAAGGTTGCCATGACATAATACAGAGACACAAACCTTGAGGGACAGCAAAGAAACAGCAGAACATGCTGAGATTCCCTCTTCACTCTTTGTTATCATCATTCAAGTGCTAAGACACATTCAGTGGGTTGGACCCTGTAAAAGTGGGTGCTGTAAATGCAGAAATCCCATGGATTCTGAGCATGTTATACATTCATGTGTGTAAGAAATCCCCTGTGACAAAGCTTCAGAGGATGAAATAAAAACTTGGAGGCATTACCCAACACTAATTTTCAAGTGCAAAGTAGGCACTTGGGGAATTTGTTTGATTTTCCCCCTGGAAGTTTTCTGTTGTGTGTGAAGCAACCAGTACAGCCTGCACTCTGCTGTGGGCAGGGTCCAGAGCTGAGCCCCCAGGGAGCTCTCAGTAGATCATAAAGCTGACAAGCACTTGGAAAAGCTGATGTAACAATATGTCTGTAATTTAAGGGTGAGGAACAGTGAAATTGGGAGATTTGGGAGACAGCTTAAACTCAGAGGAACAGGGGGTGTGTGGGTGGCTGTGCACAAGGTCACGCTGGGTGGGATTTGTCATTACTGGTGGCACTCAGTGGCTTTGTTGCCCATCCCCTGAGAGGCAGGACACCCATTTCTGGTCCTGTTGCTAGAAGATGGATTATCCTTGGAATATCTTGCAGCTGTGGCTGTTTTCCTGGTTTGACAGGTCAGGAAGAGCATCTCTTGCCTTGACAACTCTGTGACTTGGTCCTTTATTAGTTCTTCCTCTACTAAGTTTTTCTTACGAAACTTATACTTGCAAAGAGCCCTGGGACCTCTGATTAAGCCCAGAATCCCAGTGTTGGAGCCCAAAATTCAAATTAGTCAGATTCCACAGTGGGTTTCTGAGTTCCTTCATCCAGAACCAAGATGTGGGGAGTGTTTACTCTCCTGGCATTGCGCTCACCTCAGGGGATGGCTCTCCCAGTCTCCACTGCCCCATCCAGATGCCCTTAGGTTTGATCTTCCAGGAAGATGTGGAATCCCTGGCCCTGGGCTCTGAGGCGTTGGAGGCTGACCCAAGCCCAGGAGAATGTCTGTGCTGGGTACAGCTCCAGCCCTGTCTCTTCAGGGGACTCTTGACAGTTTCAGTCCATGGCCAGAGCAGAGCATGAAAGTAAACACAATACCCTAGCAGTAAGAGAGAATCCAAGTCCAAATCAGCAGTTAAGGAGGGCATCCATCCTGCCACACGAGAGGTGGCTCCACAGAGTACAGGAGGTCCTGCCAAGATCTTTTTTTGGCTCTTTAGTCAAAACTTCCCTTTGCCTAAATTTCCATTGCTCCTGGGCACAGTATGTGCCTTCTTGGAGCACCCCAAATAACCCTCGCTCGCTACCATCAAGTTATTGTTTCATTTAAATGATATTGGAAGCTCCTCCAGCCCCAGCCAGGGAGAAAGGCCTTCCCTCCTTGCCAGGGGACTATGTAATACAACAGTTTTGTGCCAGAACCGCTCCATGGGGGCCAGGAGAGAAGCAGGAGGGACATAATGTGCTTTCCATGAGGGAAGCCCATTCTACCAAGGTCTGCTGGGGCTTGTTCTGCTGCTGGCATGGTTGCCTCTCACAAGTTGTACAGGACTTGATAAAGTCAGACAGCTGGATGAAAGAGCATAAATACCCTAAACTTAAACATGCTATTGAGGAGCTGAAGGCAGGACATAAATAACTGCACTCTCGCTTTCATGTTTATCATACAATTGCAACAGGACCATATTTGGAATAAGTATCCCAATATTTGAATGCAACATATGATTGGAGTTTATCTGTTGTCATGTTTTGAGTAAATAGTCAGAAAACTCATTATTTCGGATATCCCCCTCTTGTCACTTTTTCCCAAATGAGGTGGAGCTAGGCAGTTTGGATGCTGCTCGAGCTGTCTTTCATGTTTTCAAAAGCCCTAAGCCCTGGCACTGAGCACAACTCACTCCTGAGCTGTCCGTGAGCCCAGAGCAGTGCAGGGCGAGCCCAGGCCAGCAGCCAGCCCTGCTCCACACACCAGCCCAGGATGTCCCTGTCCCTGAGGTGTGGTCACTCTGCTGGGCTGCAGCTCCTCCTCTCTGGAGGCCCTCACCAGGTGGGTGACCACAGAGAGGCTTCCCTGTGACAATGACAGGGGACCATGACAGCCCCACCCCAAAGGAGAGGGAGGCAGAGCATCCATCAGACAGACTTTCTCTGCACAGGTCAATGCCAGTCCCACGAGCTCTCAGGGACAAGAGGAAACACTGGCATCATTTTACCCTTTGAGTTTTAATAATGTCGAGTGCAAGAGGCCCCCAGCACCACCAGCCATGATCAGGTGAAGCATAGAAACTTGTCAAAAAACCTTTGAGAAGGACATAACAAAACCAGACCATCAAGTCAACTACCAAGCTCTCTTTACACCTGAAGGAGTGTTGTTAAATAATTATACTCATTATAAGAAATTTTGTTACTGTGTGGAGGATGCACAGGCTGGTGTGCACCAGCACTGTGGATGATGTTATCATGGCAAAAAGCTGATTAAAGGCAGTCTCTGGGTAACAGAGCTTGCACTCCCTGTGGTGGGCATCTCCAACAGCCAGTTAATGTGTTCATGTAAAGCTTTACTGGTGCTGCAGCCGGGGCTCTGCAGAGGATGTGAGTCAGTGAGAGGGTCCTGAGTGACTGTGCTGCTCCAGGGGTGCTTTCTGCTGCTGAGGATTGCTCCAGCCCTTACAAGCAGCTGATTAGCTCAGTGGTACCTCATTAGGACAGTGTGGATTTGATCAGAGCTGTACCCAAGGTTATCTTTGCTGGGAAATGCAGTACTGCAAAGTAGCGTTTCCAGTAACACTCCCTTTATTTTCCCTTTCACTCTTACTAGATCAGATTTTGGCAGAGAACATTTTGCTTAATTCCATTTCCTTCTAAAAACATGAGTTCTGCAATTAATTTCATCTTTCTATTGTCTCAGAAATGTTGGTCAACAGGGAGAATAATTCTGGACTGGATTTCTGATGTACATCAGGGTACAGCACCACAAACCGTGCTGCCAGCTGACTCCCAGGCACGGGATGCATGAGGGAGGAAATGAAATCTCAGGGCATGGTGTGTGGAAATGCAGGAAATGCACATTTGCACCACCAGCAGCACACTGTGCCCCACTCTGTGCCAAGGCTCTCGCACAAACATCCCCGATGGCAGCTGGGGCTCCCGGGGCTGCGGCACCACCTGCCCCACACCCAGCTCACAGCAGCACAGCCCCACTGCCACACACCACTGCCCTGTTTCCTCCTCAGAGCTTTGGGCTTCACACCCAGGGTGCTCTGAGTTCCTGGGGCTGATGGAAATGTTGTGTCTCCAGAGCTGGAGCTGTTAATCTTCATCGTGTTCATTGTGTAGGAAGCACAAGCTATGGATGAACAAACAGCTCACCTGCTGTCATGCAGGGAGCCTACATGGAGGAGGGGGACAGGGCGAGGGAGAGTGGCTTCACACTCTCTGAAAGTAGATTTAGATTAGGTATTAGGAAGAAAGTTCTGACTGTGAGGCTGCTGAGGGCCCGGCACAGCTGCCCAGAGAAGCTGTAGCTGGCCCATCCCTGGAAGTGTTCAAGGCCAGGTTGAACAACTTCATGTAGTGGGAGATGGAAGTGGATGATCTTTAAAGTCCCTTTCAAACCAGGCCTTTCTGTGACGCTGTGATTCCATGATTCTCCACCCTCCTTTCTGCTGGCTGCATGGCTACACCTGTGTTTTCTTTGTGACTGAGAACACAGGGCTGCAGACATCTGCCACTCCCCTCTCCCAGGTGCCACTGTCCTTTTGCCATATTCCCACTTCCTCCCATACAGAGGACACAGCAGACAGGACTCAGGCCAGAGAGCACCCAGGGCTGGGCACAGCCAGTGCTTGGTCTCTTGGCTGCTCTGTGTGCAGGTGCAGCATTCATTCCCCACGGGTTATAGACCCATTCAAATGCTCCATTTACACAAATCCTTAACATTTAGCTGCCCTTTTCTGAAACTCCACACCACAGAAGAAGCACTATGAAGAGGGAAGCAGCCAGAGTGGACAGAAGGGATTTGTGCCCCTGGTCTGTTTCTTGGCAATCTCCACTGGAAAGGTGCTCTGGTACATCTCCTTTGTTCGTGAGGTCCTGCACGGTGACTCAGCCCCTGCAGGTTCATGCTGCTCCTAAACACGGTGCTCATTTACTCGGAGCAGCTAACGCAGAACAGCGGGTTGAATTTGTTGACACATCTCAGAGAGATCTCACTGATTAATGTGCTGAATCTCAAACACAGCCTAAGACCATGAAATCCCTAACAGGGGTTTAGATCAGAGATAGCATAATAATACACAGAACTCTTGGAAACATTTTCAAACCATGTAATGTCTATATTCTTAGTGTTCCTGACAGTGCTAATGGAACCAGAAAGTTGACAAGATCTCCTCTGTATTCAATTCCCTGATTGCTTTTAAAACCCTTTTCGTGTAGACATGGGTCTTCCAGGGTCACTTAAATCTCTCAGGCCTATAGGATCTGGGATCTCAAGCTTGGCAAGCCAGGGTCACTCCTTCCCTCTCTATGACCATGGATGAGAGGCTGCAAAGGCTGCCCAGAAGGAGAAGCCCTCGCAAAGGGTAGGGAGGGATCAGCTTTACTGGTGGAAAGGAAGATGAAACAGGCCAAGAGGAGGATATGAGCTTCGTTTCTCATCTTTTGTGTCTCTGTCCTGCTTGTCTGCAGTGTGGGGAGGGGAATGATGAAATGCTGTTTGAGTGTCCAAGGCAGGTCAGGGAATGCTTATCACTGTGCCTCCTCCCACAGGGAAAGGCATATGAGAGCAGACCATGCAGTGATTCATTAAAAAGCTCTGCTTCCCCCTGTCAGAGCCTTACATGGTGTATAGCTTACTCCTGCTGCCTTAATCCTTTGAAGATGCTGGGTCAGTTTTTCCTGTTCATCTGGCTTTAGCTGCACGTGCTCTCGATGCACGGAGCCGCCAAAGTTTCCTGGGCTCTCCAAAGGGGCAAAAACCAAGGCTTTAATTTATCTGATCTGGTTTTCATTTTGTATTTGTAAAGGGAGCAGCAGAAGTGGAAATGGAGTCCCTGCCTTTTCCCATCAAGCCCCACACGTGCCCGTGCCATCGTGTTTACTCTCTTGAGGATTCACGGCAGGCAGCTCTGGGATTTCATGCTGCAATAGCCAGGAATATTTTCTCTGGGTTTTGAGGCAGTGAGGGGGAAGGTTCCCAAACCCCCCTCCGAGTTCTGGCACTGGTGCAATTGAATGAGCTGAAAAAGGGCCTTTCCCAGCAAGGGCCGTGTGTGTACTCACAATGGCTTGTGCTCTCAGGAAGGGAGAACCCCCACACAAACCCCACACGCAGCTGGCTCCAGAGCGTACTTCACCTTCACCTGAATCATTGTAAGGTCTCCACTCTCACTGATTTCATCTGCTTTGCTCTGCTCGCTTCCTGCCCTCGGGCCATGATCGCCTTTGCTGGTAGGGGATGGAGACCTGCTGGCAGGGAAGCGCAGGGAGTGAGATTGCTCCGGGAGCTCAGAAGCTTGGGAGCAGCTCCAGTGGGAGATGCCAGGCAGGAGCAGCTCCAGAGGGAGATGCCAGGCAGCAGCAGATCCC
>NC_031786.1:9805058-9812887 GCF_001522545.3 Parus major | reverse complement strand
GATCGCCTTTGCTGGTAGGGGATGGAGACCTGCTGGCAGGGAAGCGCAGGGAGTGAGATTGCTCCGGGAGCTCAGAAGCTTGGGAGCAGCTCCAGAGGGAGATGCCAGGCAGGAGCAGCTTCAGAGGGAGATGCCAGGCAGCAGCAGATCCCTCGGGAGATGCCAGGCAGGAGCAGATCCCTCGGGAGATGCCAGCCTGGCCCCGGCAGGAGCAGATCCCTCGGGGGATGCCAGCCTGGCCCCGGCAGGAGCAGACCCCTCAGGGGATGCCAGGCAGGAGCAGACCCCTCAGGGGATGCCAGGTAGGAGCAGACCCCTCAGGGGATGCCAGCCTGGCCCCGGCAGGAGCAGACCCCTCAGGGGATGCCAGGCAGGAGCAGATCCCTCGGGGGATGCCAGCCTGGCCCCGGCAGGAGCAGCTCCCTGGGCAGAGCTGTGTTCGCAGCCGTGCTCTGGCTCGCTGTGGCAGCACGGAGCGCACTGAGGACACCCGGCAGCCTCAGATGCAGGCACGGAGCTGGAGGCAGCTGGGAGCCAGCCCAGCAAGGCAGGGGGTGCCAGGACCGGAGCCAGCCCAGCAGCGAGGACCGGCTACCCAGACCCGGGGCAGCCACCCTCTCCTCGCCCAGCCCTGCGGCACCGCGGGGAGGTCACTGCCCCATCCGTGCAGCGGCTCTCACCGCACCTGGCAGAGCCTGCGGGGTCCTTGCAGCTCACTGGCAGAGAGGCACAGCTCTCCCGGTGGTGCTGGGGTCAGGGAGGCTCTGGCACTGATTTTACCCCTGTTTGCCTTGCTCAGATTTCCCTCCAGCCCCTCAGGCTGTCAGGGAACAGGCTGGGAACCCACTCCCAGTTCCAGGGAACACCCTCCGTGTCGTGTCCCATCGTGTGTCCAGCGGCTCCAGACACCCAACCTGCCCAGGACAAGCTCAGCCCCACCAGCCCTGAAAACCTCAGCACCTCATCTCCACCCCAGAAGCACTCAGGGGAAAGGGGAAGGGATGAAACAGAGCAGGAGGTGTGTTCAGGATTTTCAGGGACATCTTAGGAACAGGTTGCATCTACCTGAAGCAGATAAATCACAGACTTCTTCTGGGGCCAAAGGAAGAAAACCAGTTCACAAGCTCTGAGCTTGCACTACCTGCAGCCCTCCAGGAGCAGCAATTTGTCTTTTGCAGTCTTCTGGCTCCCTTTCCCTGCCTGGTTTTCCCACAAGTTCTCTGCCACTTTCCATGCTAAAGCCTCTGGCTCGTGCCAAACCTCATGTCTGCTGCAGTGTATTTAACAGCCAGTGTTTGGGGGTTTCACTCCTCAGGTGGTGAGTTCTCTGCGTTATTGTCAGAGAATATTGTGGTTTCAATTTTTTCCAGTCTTAGGAAATTTTGGGGCCTGCAGAGAATGGAAACTAAATTTGCTAGACCAAAAAATTCTGGGTTTTTTGGTTTTTTTTTTTTCCCCAGCAGAATAAGCACCATATAAAATACACCAGTGACAGTCTCCCAGCTATGCACTGCATGGGCTCAGCAGCACATCACATTGGGAAACAGCCTTAGAGCAGGATTTGGGCCTCAGCTTCCTCCTGGAGCTCTGAATGTCCTGTAAGACATTGCTTCTTGCAGTCAACACAGCAATAATTAATACAATTTACAAAATACTGGGTCCTGGGAGCACTACTGCTGCTGTGGTGATGGTGTCAGCCAGGACAGGAGAGACCTTGGCAGAAATAACACTGCTGATTAGATGAATGGGATTGCATCTTACTTGTAGCTGATCTTGGGAATTGGCTGTGACATCCCAGCATCAATCACACCCTTGGGAAATGGCTCTTCTGCTCCAGACTGGGAGTTCAGCAGCTGGAAACCACTGGGGAAAACCAGAGAGCATGAGTTTATCATAAGACAGGTCTAACCCATTGAAGTCACAGTGGAAGGGGCAAATGCAATGCCAGGATGTGTCAGGATGGCTCCTGCATGAATGACAGGGAGAAACTGATGGCAGGAGCTCTGGAGAGACCACGCCTGGAAAAGTGCATGCAGATCTGGTTGCCTGCCTCAAGAGAGACACGTTCATTGCTCTCTGGACATAAGTCTGGGGTAAATTCCAGGGATTAAGAAGATCTGTTCTTGACTCTTTAAGCTAAAGATCTTTGCTGGCAGAAGAACAAATGGGTATAAACTGGTTGTTATGAATTGAATCTGAAAATGAGGAAGTACAGTCTGAAGGTCAGGTGTGAGATACAGGAACAAACAGTGGATGCTAATCAAATCCCTTCACAATGGAGACAATTGCCTGCAGAATAAGATCACGTTGCTGTGTGTAGGGGCAGGTCCAGCCTGGGGATCCTTTACTTGCAGAAGCAGCCCCGTGTCTGGCTCCTCTGGGCATGGGGCATTACCAGGGCCACAGAGCTGAAGCAAAGGCTCTGGTTATCAGCCCTTCCTCTGAAATGGTGTGTTTGTTTTGCTCCGTCTTTTGTCTCCCAGCACACACTGAAGTCCAGTTTTTTCCAGTTTTTTGGGTGCTGAGAGGAGGCAGCATGCAGCCAGAGACACAGACTTTGCTAAATGCTCACATTTGAGCTCATCATTTGTACATCAAAAACAACAAATGGTCTCTCAGAGGTTACCCCAAACCAATTTCTGTACCACACAGTGATGCAATGGTCCTTCTCAGGGCAGACAGGGTGTGTGTGCCATGCACAGCTGGGCATCCTGGGCATCCCCTGGGCAGCCCTGCTAGGCACAGCCCTGGGGAATCTGAGCTCCACTTCCACTTCCCACCTCTCCAGGTGAGGAGCAGAGGGTGTGCAGAGGGCTCAGCAACAGGCTCAGTAATGGATAGAGGGAGAGCCAAGCACAAGCCACATGGAAACTCAGTAAATCCTCCCTATCACACATCTGGAGCAGAGAAGAGGCAGGAGCCTGCTGAGATGTGAGTGCAGGGAAAGAAGGATGTGCTTGTGACACATCAGTGCAGGGTAGTGACAGCTTCTCTCACGCTGAGGAGCTTTTAACCCCCCTCTCCTGGTGAGACCCAGCAAGTCTCCTCACACAAGCACTTGGCAAGGGAGAGCTCAGAGACCCCACAGCCAGGAATCAAGCTGCTCCCCCAGAGCTCTGCCAATGTGCCCTTATTCATGAGCAAAGAGTTCAAACCACTATCCCTCAACTTGGCTCTTTGCTCATGTTCACATCGTGTGACTGATAGCTTAAATCATCTGCCATTGTTTCTGTTCCCTGACTGGATGGCTTTTAAACAGGACACCCAAAAATACACTCTGGTTAGGCTTTTCAGATCAGCATTCACTTAGGGTTGAATTTGCGTGTTTCTGCTTTGCAAACACTTGCAAAGCATGCACGTGCTCACCAGGAACCTCAGCACTCTCAGAAATCCCAGCTAGCTGGACACCAAGGCATGCTGAGCACACATCCTGGCAAAGCTCCTCTCTTGCTGTGTGACGGCTCCGGGGGGTGCTGAGCAACAGCTCTGAGCACCAGGGGGTGAAGCACTCTCCAAAATCTGACCTGGTTTATTTATGGGCTTTGTGATCTCTTCTGCACATCTCCCCATGGGTGAAGTGTTGCTGTGAGCTTTGTGCTGGAGCTGCTGCCATGACAACTCGTGTCACTGTACCGTCACAGACTGCCCAAGTCCCCCGATGCTGCCTCTACACCTCTTTCCTCTGGGCTGCCAAGCAGAGGTGGAAATTATGGATTTAGTAAAGCATTCACAGTCATGACTGTCAGATTTCTGCATGTCCAGCCCTGGCTGGGCCCAGGAGGAATGCAATGCACTGGCTGCAGCAGCACCTGCAGTGAGCAGAGTGCCCCACCTCATCCTAGTCCCTGGCTGGAGGGAGCCAAAAGGGAGTGGGTGGAAGGTGAATTCACAGGGACTGACACAGCAAAGTGTGTGCCAGGGCTCTGCTCTTCTCACCACCCATCATCTCCATTTGGGAACATTCCAGTCTGTCCCTCCAAGGCCTTCAGGGAGCAGGAGCTGGTCCCTGCTGCAGCCCTCAGGGTCCTTGCAGGGAGAGCAGGGAGCCAGGCACCTTTGCATTAGCTCAAACTGCTGATAAATCCTGCTTGTCTGGCAGGTGGTCAGTGGTGTGCTGATGGACCAGGCACAGAACAGAGCTCCTCTCCACGCATGGCAAGGAGGCAGAGAGTGCCAGCCTCAGGCATGCTGACTTTCCAGGGAAGTGCTGTGTGAGTTCCTGGGAATTGCTGTGGAGCATCCTCGGGACAGGCTCGGCTCAAACGGTGCCGTGGCTGCTGGGGATCGCAGTGACAGGACAGACACAGCTGGCAAGGAAACCACAAACACCCCCAACAGTGTACCCAGGGACAAGAAACCCATCTCAGAATCTTCCTAGAGCAGGATGGAAGGCCTGGCCACCGTAGATGTCTCCTAACTCAGAATGCGACCTTGAGATGGGTTTGAGGCAAGGCTTGGGGTGAGAAGTGGTGAATGAGGAGGGCAGGTAAGCACATGTCATGGGGTCGTCAGAGCTGTGTGAGGGTCACTGCACTCAGCAGCTGCTTGTCCATTCACCCCTGACAGCCTGGCAGGAGCAGGCACTCACATCTGGGGCTCTGGGCTGAGTCAGCTGCTGTGCTCTATCCCAGTCCCCCTCCTGCCTGCACGCAGGGGACAGTATGTGCAAACCCGTGCCAGCTGAACCTCCCAGGGCTGCAGGCAGAGAGGAAAGCTGCCCTTTAGCAGGAGCTACAGGAGCAGGTGGGTCTGGGCTGCCTCTGCCAGCATGGGATGTCCCAGGCAGCTGCTGCACAGAGAGGCTGGAAGAAGAGCAGTGACTCCCCCCTTGAGTCACTGCCTCGTTTTGCTCCCCACTCTGGGCTGACAGGGTTCCCACTGCCCAAACACTGCTCAGGGGATCAGCACTGTGCAAACCCTGCCTGTGTTTGAAATCTGCTAAGGCAGGTTTCACTTGCCAGAAGATTCAGGGCAGATTTTTGTATCCTGGGTAATGTTGTGGGGGCATTCAGGCAGGTGATTCTGTATCCCTGACATCCACCCTGATGAGGTGGATCCCTTGACAGAGCTGGCTGAGCATCAAATCTTGGAAACTCGAGGGCAGAGTTCATAGCAGAGCAGTGCCAACAGTACTTGGGTTTTTGTGACCCATCTCAGTGCAGGAGAGGGCTCACAGCCAAGAGCCTGGAGCGGGGCTGACTTTGAGGGACAGGGTAAGGCCCCGTCCCTTGCCACAGCTTTTCCTGCTGCTGATGTGTCAGTGAGGAGGATGAGATCCAGATGTATGGGCTAAAGATGAGTCCTACATCATGGAACTCCAAATCTGCTGTAAATCCTCCAAGGGCTTCTGGTTCTCCACCTAGTGAACTCCCCAGGATGGCATCAGGAGCAGATGGCAGCTGAGAATGTGAAGTGAATCTCAGAAAATCAGGGCAATGCAAATATTTATGATATTAGAAATAGGTACAAAAATATAGAGCAATAGAAGACACAATTAGAATTATAATGAGAAATGCATTCCAGAGCTGCCACGGTGCCTTAGCTTGCTTGGGAAGTTGGCATCTTGGCCTCTTTCAGAGATGAAGGAGTGAAATGGAGATGTCTGAGGAACTGTGCCCATCCCTTCCTGATTTCTTCTCCCATGTAAAGGGTTCCCTTTGAAGGGAAATTCTGAGGGAGAGGCCTCCCAGCAGGTCTTAGTGGGTCAAGGGAATTTTTTTTGTGATGTCTGCTGATTTCCACTCTGTCTCACATTGAACTTCCTGTCTTTATTTGAAATAATTTTATTTTTAAAGGTCTTTTTTTCTGCATGGGCTGCTCATGAAGGAAAGAGCAGCTTGGTACCTTGTTTCAAAGCTCTGGCAGACTCCTGGGCCCATCACAGCAGCTGCAGACTGAAACTTGCTTGAAATACAAAATACAGTGGCTTCTGTAGACTAAGAATGGCATAACCAGAGGTGAAATGAGAAAAGGGATCTGAAATTTCACCTGGACAGGCTGGAGAAATCCCAGTGGTGGGAACCTCATGTGGTTTGACCAAGTGCAAGGTGCTGCATGATTGAGGCAATCCAGGTTTGGGAGCAGCCCTTGGAGAAGGATTTGGGGGTTCTGTGGGTGAGAGCTGGGACACAGAACCCCCCCTGCCCTGGGCTGAGCCCCAGCGTGGGCAGCAGGGAGGGGAGGGGGGTTCTGTCCCTGTGCTCAGCTCAGACCCCCAGAGCTGCCCCAGCCTGGGCCCAGCACAGGCAGGAGCTGGAGCTGCTGGGGAGAGCCCAGAGGAGGATCCAGGGTGAGCAGAGGGATGGAGCAGCTCTGCTGGCAGGAAAGGCTGGGAGAGCTGAGATTTGCTGGGAAAAACGAAGTTTCAGGATGACCCAATTGGCTTTCCAGTGTCTGAAGGGAGCTATAAGAAAAATGGAGAGAGACTTTTTACAAGGGCTTGGAGTGATAGGAAATGGAGGGAAATGGCTTTAAGCACAAAGAAAGAAGATTTAGATTGGATATCAGGAAGAAATTCCTCCCTGTGAGGGTGCTGAGGCGCTGGCACAGGGTGCCCAGAGAAGCTGTGGCTGCCCCATCACTGGAAATGTCCAAGGCCAGGCTGGATGGGGCTTGGAGCAGCCTGGGGTAGTGGAAGGTGTCACTGTGCATGGCAGGAGGTTGGAATGAGATGATCTCTGAGGTCCAACCCAAACCATTCCATGAGTGTATGACATTGACCCCTTCAGGCTGCCACCTCGTGTGGCCTGGGCAGGTTCCTGCAGGGATTGTCACTCTGTCCCTGCTGCTGGAATTGGGAGCTGCTCCCAGCACGGTTGGGAAGCTGACCTGCACCTTTGCAGGTACTCTGCAAAACCATTCCCAACCTTCTCACAGCAGCACAGGGACCAAGGGAAGATCTGTGAGAACATTGACAGCAGTCCTGGTTTTAGCTAAAATTTCATGTCTATGGATTTTCCTTGGACTTCTAAACATTGTTCCATGTGTCTCTCATTTCTGAAATATTTGCATTGCATTATTCTTTATTTAATTGCTTCGTGTACAATCTGCTATCAAAATACTTTGAATCAATCAGTTTGGGAGGGGCAAGTTCCTTGAATTCCTCTCCACTGCAACTCATGTCACAATCTTACAAAACCAAATCTCTCTTTCCTCCCAGGCTTTAGCCCTGAATTTTTCTTGGTTATTTGGTGTGCAGCCAAGAAGGGATGGGAACTGTCCACCACTGCAGCCTAGAGCAGTAACAGAGTTCTGTGCTTGCTGAGGGCAGTGATTGTATTCACCAGCAAGCTGAGAATCTGAGTTTTGGGTATTGTTCAGGTGCTTTAAAGAGCTTTCCATCAGACCTCACTGCTGCCTTCCCAATGCCACCTCCCAATGCTGCTGGACAACATCTCCTGCACAGACCCTGGAGTGCATCCAGCCCTGGCACGCAGGATGGGCTCCCGTGGGTACCAGGAGGTGGATTTGTGTGGATGTATCCAGGATCTGGAGACAGGAAAGCCAAAGGGATTGGCTGTCCAGGACATGGAGGTGGGACTGAGGCAGCAATCAGTGAGGGGAGAGGTGGTGGGACATGCCTGACATCTTGTGTTCCCAGGGTTTGCTGCTGCCAGGAACGCGCGTGCAGCCGGTCCCAGCACATCTGATGGTTGTCCCCATGTCAGTGTTACCATGGAGAAAACACCCAGTAAAACCTGCTGAGTGACCCCAGTGTTGAGGGACCAACCCCTCTGCTGAGTGACCCCATTGCTGAGTGACCCCAGTGCTGAGTGACCCCAGTGCTGAGTGACCCCTCTGCTGAGTGACCCCAGTGCTGAGTGACCCCA
>NC_031786.1:9768407-9804652 GCF_001522545.3 Parus major | reverse complement strand
TGCTGAGTGACCCCTCTGCTGAGTGACCCCTCTCCTGACTGACAGCACTCTTTCCATGCTGGAATATCTTGTCCCCCCAGCAAGCCCATCCTCCCAGCCCAGCTCAGAGGTCAGTATAGAGAGTTGAACTGAGGGCAGCCCCAGTGGTTTTCCTCTGGACAAACCCAGTTCCTTTCTGCAAGGCCCTGGAGCCGAGCCAGCCGTGCTGCAGTGAGGTGAGGCCAGCCTGCAGCGTGGAAGAAAAGGTTCCCCTGTCACAGAACACACCAGGACTGGGACCCTGCCAGTGCCACTGCCCCTTCTCCTTGGCCCCATGCACCATCCAGGAGGAGCATATTTGCTTCTGTCAAGCTTTTCAACATCCAGTTCAAAGACTGTCTCATTTTTCCTCATTATTCTCTCTAGGGATTCACTTAGCACATTCTTTAGGCAGCATTTTTGTCACTTGCTCGCACCTTTGAGCACATGCACACACAAACACGCACTCAAATCAGAGCTGGTAATAAACAAAACTATTCCTTTCAAAACAGAAACTCATTCTTGTCAAGATTCCCATCTATAAATACCTCTGAAAAGGACAAGAAAGTTTAGTTTGGCATGAAAATGTGGGTACCATGAGGAATGCCATTTTTCAGTGCTACCAGAACTGAAATACCCTGAATACCCTGCAATAGAGGCATGCCACGGATGCGTAGTCCTGCCTGGAATACGTGCCTCTCTTGTGCCTGGCTGCGCACTCTGACCTATAGATCGGGCATGCCTGGGAAGCAAAAGTCTGCAGAAAGCTGCAGGGAGCTCCAGGCAGTCTGACTGGACAGGCAAGAGTTCACAAATTCCAGAAAAATGCCTTCTACAATGAGGTAACAAGAACAGGAGTCAGACCATGACGAGGGACACCCCCATCCGGAGGAATTTAACATCTAACAAAACCCCGTGTGGGAGAGGAAGCAGGCCAAGAAGTGACTTGCTGGTGAGGGACTTCCCTGAGCTGGCTGGTGACAAAGGCAGGTTCCCTGAGCATCTGTGCCAGCCACTGCTCTTTCTCCTGAAGTATTCTCCAACCTGAGGTGCTCCCACAGCCCCCAGAGCCGGTGACCCTGCACATCTGCAATGACACGTGTTGCTCTTGGCTGACTTCTGATCTGCCCTCCAGCAGCCCTTGCACCATTGCTGGAAGAACCTGCTCTCCACAACTGGTTCACCCCTTCCCACAGCACATCCCACCTCCTCTGGACCCCATGCTCAGCAGCCCTGCTCCCACACTCTGCCAGACAGAGGCCTCAGGACATGCCTGGCTGATGTGGCTGTGCTTGTGAAGTGCAAGTGCCTCTCTGAGTGGCTGATATAACTTCCACAGAAATCTGGATACCCCCTAAATCAAGTGTATTCTCAGTCACAAAGCAAGAGTTTGCCCAAGTTTGCCTCCCCAAAGGATTTCCCCCTTCCCCAGGTGGCTGCCCTGATGCCGGTGTGTCCCTGGCACTCCTCGGGGCAGAAAGCAGAATGCAAAGGTCTCTCTCATCCCCTGCACTCCAGACACTAAACTGGTGTCTGTGGCAGCAGAACAGCCCCTCCTCCCTCTTATCACCTCCTGGGAAGAGCCCCCGGTGTGGTGGCTGCTGATAGCAAGGTCCTTAGGTCAGGCCATTCCTGAGTAAAGCCCCCTATCTCAACTCAAAATCCTTTCCCATTCTGGGTTGTGAAGCCACGTCAGGAGAGTCTGAACACTCTGGGCAGGAGACACATTTGGCTAATCTCTGCCTGTGGCTGGCTGCTCAGAGCACAGCTGTCACCTGTCAAAGTGATAGCAGAGGTGGCTTCCCAAAGGGGCCTGTCCTCCAAATCCACGAGGCTCACGGCAAGTAGGAGCCATCACCCCTTAGCCCTTATCTCCCAGCTCTGCTGAGAGGAACCTGAGGTGTGTGAAGGCAGCTTTATCTCCCAAAGTGACAAAATGACTCCAATAAATAAGCTACCGGGCTGGGGAAGGTCCCAGACGTGTTTCTGGGACGTGTTTTGAACCAGCACAGCTCAGGGCTGACCTGGGAGGAGCTGATGGAGGAGAGGTGGCTGCTGCCAGTGCCACCCTTCCTCACACCCCACAGAGCACAACAGGCCCAAAACAACCTTTTGGAGGGCAAGGTGACACAGGCTCATCCAGAAGCTGTCACAAAGATGTTTGTCAGGAAGATGAGCCTGGAGGTGTCCCCCAGAGCTCCTTTTCAGTCAAATCCTGTCTGCTCCTCCTGTCCGGAGCACGAGGACCAGCCAGGTGTCCCCTCAGAGGGAATGGCTCTACCACACACCTCTGAACAGAGATGTGGGTGTTGCTGAGCTGCTCTCCAGGCCCTGCACTCTGAGGGGGATGAACGTCAGCCCACAGAGGAATCCAACCACAGAGGACGGGCAGTACCGTACCAGAGCAGTCATCTCCCTCTTTTAGCTCTCTCCCAGCTGCTTCCCTCCTTCTCCCGTTCGAGGGAAACTGGTGACCAGAGCCCCAGGGTCAGGGCCATGCTCAGAGGAGCAGGCAGTCCTGCCATGTCCTGATTATGTCATTGGAAGCCAGAAAGAAAACCAGGTTTTTCACATTTTTTCCCCCAATGTCGTTTCCATTAGGTCGTCTGTATCAGCCAATTTAAGCTCTCAGCAGAATTCCCACCAAATTTTATATCAACTATTTTAGGGTAGGGTTTAAAAAAGTGAAAGAGTTTGACTAATTTTAAACCCAGTGTTCCCGAGGGACACTTAACAAAACACACAATGTCTAAAAACCTTTGGCGTTTCAAGGAGTTCAAAATAACATTCCAGAAGGGATCTTTAGAAAAATGTTCCTGCACCGGTCCTGTTCCCGCCGCTGGGCTGGGTCGCCTCCCTTTAATATCCCACATTTGTTTTCCATTTAGTTATCAAACCTACATTAAAATAAAATCTCAGAGTAAATGAAATCAAGCTAACCTGCCTCCTTTCATTTCCAGAATATTTAAGGCATATTAAAGGAGCAGAGCTGTCTATTTTCATTGTTGGGGGTGGAAGGTAGCTCACGAGCTGCCCCTCGGAGCCCGTGGGATGGGGCCAGGGCTGAGCACACCTTGGCTTTCCCTCGCCCCACACCTTCAATCTCGGCACCAACAGCCCTGAAACCACTCCAGGAGAGAAGTCCTGGGGCTGTGCCTGCCACCCCCACTGGGATACGGAGGCAGCCCACTCACAGGGAATCCATAAATCTCATTTTACACTAATCCAAGGACTCTGTGAAGCTCCCTCTGTACCTTTTGTCTGGAGAAACTGGATGTGTTTAGAGATGGTTTTATTAAAAGAGGCTTGGAGGGAGTTATTTAAATCACCCTGCTTGGCAACCTGACAAAATTACCTGTGCTGAGCCCAAAATAAGAGCAGCCTGTCACTTGCAGTATCCCATACCTTATATAAAAATCAAAAAACTTCCCTCACATGACAAAAAAAAAACAACACATGTTTCTTTATTACTGCTCCCCCCATCACTATTTATTTTGCCCCTTTCTCACTCCCTTTCCCAGGTTACCCAGTGTCAGAGCTGGTTCCCAGCTCAGTGGCAGGTGGATTGTTTGGGGATTAACCCTGAAATTCCGTGTGGGAATAAGCCTCATTTTTTACATCATCAGCACCTTTCTGGTGATGGCAGCCCTTCAAAAGACATTTTACATCGTCTTGATCTGTGTGGTGGGGAGTGATAGTGATGTAAGATCTTTGGGAAGGAAGATTTATTTTGTCTAGGTTATTCCTAGGTATCACAGTATGGATGCTCTTTGACTCAGACACTGAGTGTCAGCTTCTTTTTTTTTCATAAAATAAATGAAAATTAAGAATTTGTATGAGTCAACATCTGCCCAGAGAGCATTTGCTAAAACATTAACTGTACAAGTAGCCCAATACAAAGATTTCCCTCTTTCCATGAACAGCAGACGACATTTCTTTTTGTCAGCAAAGATATTTCAGATTTATTGAAGCATAGTAGGATAGTCTGTGTCCCAAACATACAAACAAAACTATAAATAGTTCAGGAAGATAAGAAAAGTATCTTACGTAAATACTCAGCCTAAAATGAATACAGAATCCAGGAATCCTTCCTTGCTCCCCAGTATATTTAACATTTCCAGATGTGTCTGGGTGACCAGTTTGGGATTAGGGGTCTGAAGCTGCATGGCGTGGGGCCCACTCCTCAGAGGCAATAAATTGGAATGAATGTCCTACAGCACATTTACTTTTCTACAGCTGTCCCTGTCCTGAACAAGTATTTGCTATTTCACAGCAGAGATGGTTTGCACTGGATTTTGCCTGTCCTGTAGATCATTGCCAGGCAATTCCTTTTTCTTACTGTGGCTTCAAACTCTTTGATCCCTTTGGACCACCCAGTCCTGTGGTGTTCACACTGAACAGACTCAGATGTTGCAGTGGACCAAGGGCCTCGGGGATCTCCACATTGTCTTGGTCAGGAAAAACTGTCACACCTTGCAGCCTGTGAGAAGGGGTGGAAGCTGAACTCCACATCTCATTTTTGGGCAGTCCAGTAGGGAAGGATGAATGCAGCTGTCACAGAGCAGGGGCCAAAGGCAGCACCTGCACAGGGAGGAACTGCGTCCCACAGCCAGCACGGGTCAGGTGTGCGCTTCCCAGAGAGTCTCCTCCTTCTCACCCAGAGAGCTGAGGCTCTGAAAAATCCCTCAGTACTTCCAAATAAAAGAAAAAGGGAGAAAAAATAAGTTAATTTCTAAACAGGAGTTTGTAAGAAATAAGAGATCATAAAACAGGCACATTTGGCTCATTTTCCCTCAGAACTGAAAGGCTTTTCAGAGCAGTGTGCAGAATGATTTCATTTCCAGAAGTTTTCCTTTCATCTGCATTAGAGTGGCAGGTCTGTGTTTGCACAGCATTTCAGAGACCTGTCCAAAGACCTTCCCTGTGTGTTCCCAAGCCAGCAGCAGGCAGTTCCTGTCCCCAGTGCTGTGATATTGTTTGGTTACAGAGCTCTGGCCACAGGCACACACAGCCCATGTTTGCACTGCTCGGGCTCTAGCGGTACCTCTATTTCTCATTAGTCAGAAAAAACCCAAACATAAACATTACAAGGTTATATACAGCACTGATTTCTATTTTTGTCGTCTTTAAAATAGTAGGTAAGTCCCATAGTTCTATCCAAGTTGGTCCAATTCCTCTTTTTGTTTGTTTGGGGTTTAATTATCTTGGAAGAAGTTTGCCGGTGATTTTGGGTCTCTGCTGCAGTGCTGTGACCAAGTTATTCATTCCCAAGTCTGTGTTTTGCAAACCTTGGTACCTCCATGCCCCTCCCCATCAGGGAGAATTTCAAAGTCTCTGCTTTCTCTCCTCCTTGAGTAGCACAGACCGAGGGGAGGCTGCTGGAAGTGGGATAAAGCCCCAGCTCTCCCGGCTTCACAGCAGCACCGCTCCCATTTCTGAGCAGACAGCAACTGGTGGAGGAAGACAGCGAAAAAAGATCTTATGAGGGGGATTTTGGCAGCAAAAGGCCAGTGCCCTGTGGAGAGCTGTGGGGGGAATCGGGTTCTAGGGAAGCTGGCAGCTCCAGGGCTGGAAAGGCAGATGCTGAACAGACCCGTGCGTGAGCGGAGCTTGCAGCAGGCGCTGCGAGCAGCGAGCCAAGGTGCAGGACAGTAGCAGCCTGAAATTTTATAAATAAACAGCGTGTGCAGATGGCAACAAGCAGATTCCTGTTCCTGCCCCAGGTCTGCATGGCTGTGCAGGATGAGATGCTTCCCAAGGCTGCTGTGTGCTGTAAGTGCTGCTGGGTGCCCTCACCACAGCTCACCTCCTGAGCAGGCAGAGCCCTGCAGAAGTGCAGATTCTCTGTTTTTCAGCATTGTCTAATGTCAGGAGCAGAGGTGAGAGAATTGGGCTGGAGAAGGTCCATGTGTGAGAGGGAGATGGCTCCTGTTCTGTCCCAAAGCACTGTGGCCATGCTCACATATTCCTACCAGAGCTGGGCTGAGGGGAGCTGAGGAACAGCAGTAAAAGTTCTGGACTCAGGTATAAGGGTTAAACAGGGGAAGGGTAGGGCACTCAACACATCAGTGATGGGGACATCTCCTGAGACCAGAAGAAAGTCCTGTCCTGGGAGCACCAGGTGGGATCAGTGTCTGTGCATCCCTGTGCCTGAGGCACTCTGCTGAGTCCAGAGGTCACCTGGGTGGGGAGGGCTGGCGATGCTGCATGCACAGTCCTCCAGCAATCTGACAGTTGGAGTGAAATTTGGGATCCATCTGCACCCTCTTCCATGGCCAAGGCAGGCAAGCAATGGCATAAGATTCAGAGAAATAACGCATCTAATCCGCCTGAGTAATGCTAATGCAAGCCTCTTGATTAGTGTTTAGAAACCAGGCAAACAATTGATTTAAAATAATTGGTAAATTATGATTAAATAAAAACATTTATACAAAAGAGTTTGTCATTGATATGGTTAAATAAATATTTGTAGAAGTAACTTATACTTGGCCCGGTGCCTGGGCGATGAGCTCTCTTGGGCTGGCTGTGGTTTCATTTTAATAAAGACCAGAAGGCATTCCAGGAATACATAATGCTCCCAGCCCATCCGATGTATATCTGGGGCTTTAGCTCTGCTCGCCACTAACCCAGGCCCAGCTTTGCTTTGTATCCCTCGCCAGTGTTTGTCACTCCCCTCCCCAAAACAGCTCCTCGTTTAGGGCTGAGCACCAAACGAGCGGTGCCGCGGTGGCTCCGTGGGCACGAGGGAGGGATGCGGGTGGGAGCATCAGTGTGTCCGTGGAGATGGGGCAGTGCAGGCTGCTCTGTGGGGAAGCCTCGAGCTCTGGAGCTGCTGCAGGGCTTAGAGCAACACAGCTCTTATCTGGCCCTGCTCGGTGGGAGATTTCCAAGAGCTTTACAGAGGGGTTAGCCTCATTACGGCCAGTTAGAGATAAGGAAACCGAACAGAGACGTGACTTGCCCAAAGTCCCGCTGCAGAGGGAACAGAAGCCAGGTCACCCCTGGCCAGGCCCTGTGGAGCCTCCTCAGCTCTTGGGGTGCTGCAGGCTCGTCCCCCTTGGCTCCAGAGCCTGGCAGTGCCTGCACTGCCCGGACATCCAGCTGCTCCATGGACCACTCATGCAGCCCCTCGGGCACCTGCACTGCCAAGGAGCTCTGGAAACACCCACAGAGTGAAGGGTGAGAAGGGACATGGGTCAGCAGAACAGATTATCTGGGGGCTTGGGGGTGATAGTGGCATTGCCATTGCTTCTCTCCCTCATTTCCAGCCAGCCACCGAGTCACCAGTGCTTGGAGCAGCCAGACCAGGCACGAGATCCTTCCTGCCTGCACTGGCCACCCAGAAAGCAGCCAAGGGCTCTGCTGCAAAACACACCAGCTTGGCCTCACATGTTCCTCACTGCCCTCTGCACTGGTCATGCAGCTCCTCTCACCAGTCCAGCTGGCTGGGACATGCTGCTTGTAGGGACATCACCCCGGCCCCAGGCTCACCCTCCTCATGCTCTGGCAGAGCCCCTGAGCCTGGGGATGAGGGCTGCTTGGTGGGAGTGCACCTTTGGCTGGCAGGAAAGGCAGGAGAACCACTGGACAGCACACAGAGCTACACAGCAGCACAGCCTGGGGCTGGGAATGAGTGCTTGGACCCTCGCTGTGGTGAGCATGGGGCTGGCTACAGGAGGAAGGACACAGGCAGCCTGCTCCAGGCTTGGTTTGCAGCCTGCACAAGGCACTGGCGAGGTGGCAGCGTTAGAGTCTTACCCCAGGCACCACTTCAAGGGGAGCTCAGCACCTGGAGCATCCTGCTTGTGGCCCAAGACATCAGAACAGTCGTGGGTGTGAGAGAAGTCCCTTGAAGGGAGCAAGTCACCAGCTCCATTGGGAAACCATCCCCAGAATGTCATCTCCAGTGGATTAAAATAGAAATTTGCCTGCCCCAGCTGTGAAACGCAGAAATTCACAGTCCCACTCACTGTACACCCCCCTCAGCTGTGCCTGCAGGGAATTCACAGAGCCTTTCCCCAGTTCTCCTCCCCACAGGGACAGGGGAGTCAGACCCCCCCCTGCCTGGGAGTCCACACCAGGGCCATGCTCAGGGCATGCTGGACCTCCCACCGAGGCCAGAGCCCTGACCTTGGTGTCCCACCACGGTCATGAGTCAGGAGGCAGCTACTGGTATCTCCCATCCCACGCCCACCCCATGGCTCTGGACAGCATGGGCCGTGTCTGGCCTGGCCCTTCCCCCTGCTCTGCACGGGACACAGGAGGTCCCTGAGTGCCTTGAGCTCCTGCCAGCACAGCCCACTTGACCTGAGCACTGTGCTCCAGCCAGGGACCCCATGGAGAGCATCACCCCTGCTGCTGACCTCCCTCAAACCAGCCTCAGACCCTGAGCCTTTAACTCCTCCTTCACCTGCTCTGATCCCCTCTGTCCTGAGGGCTGACGGAGCAGTCTGTGTGGCAGTAGTGACAATCTGCCTGAGCCAGGCAGTCAGGGATGAGTGCCAGGGTTCCTGCAGCCTGGAGCACGCAGGGAGGAACTGGCAGGGACGTGGGACATGGGACATGGGACATGGGACATGGGACATGGGACATGGGACGTGGGACATGGGACGTGGGACAGCCTCCAGCACAGTGCCCGGCTGTGGCAGCTCTCTGCACTCACTGCACATCCCTGCTCAGTAAACACAACAGCCAGAGATTTACAATCAAATATTTATGCTAGTAAAAAACATTTTACATAATCTTTAAACAGCTATGTCATCTCCCTATTTTCATTCTCTGATCTTTCTGTTTTGAGTCGGGATTGGAGAATTTAGTGTATTTACAAAGAAATAAATATTATGATGAAAACATCAGGCAGCTTAATAGTAGCTTTAGCAAAGTGCAGAAGTATTTTTGTGTTCATGTTGTCAATTGCATAATATCTTCTGGACCTTCATAAATTGAGGAACCTTGCTTGGATGCTTGGAGCACTGTGATAAATAGTTCACAGCTCCAATTCAAGCAAGGCTGTCTGCTGTCGGAATGGGAAGAGCTCATGACATCTCTGCCATAAATTCCAGCCCTCAAGCTCTGTGAGGAGATAGGGAGGGGACAGACCATTTAAAAGCCTGGCAGACAGTGGCAAATTCAGGACAGTGAAATGCTGCTGCAGTGGTGCTTACCAGGAGCTATCAGATGTGAAGGATTGGACCATCCCTGCTTCCAGCTCCCTGACCAAAGAAAATCCCATGCTCTGAGCATGAGCTAGGACAGCCAGGATCTTTCTGAGCCAGTCCCTAGAGGCCACCTCTGTTCACTGTGGCAGAGACACTGCTGCCTCACTTGCTCCAGCTCAGAAAGCTTCTGTCTGTCCCAGGTCCTGGAGAGGAACATCCTGACTGGTTGCCATGTGAAAGCCACAGGAGCTCTTTTCTGTGCAATTCAACCCCAGGTATGTCTCAGGCACACAAAGAGAAGATAATTTCTCTTCAGATTCCTAAAAGCCATGATGAGCAGCATGGCTGGAGCTTTGCTGGTGCAGCCTCAGAGCAGGAGGTTCATATCTGTCCTGAATTCAGGTGCACTAATGGGCAGTTCAGTGAAAATTCTTTCTCAGGGGAAGATTTCTTCTTCCATTCTCTATCACAGTGGTGGCATCCTGGCAGTAGCATCTTCAAATGATGTCCAGAGCTCCTTGTGAGCCTTGGCTACTGGTTTCCCTGTGATACCTGCCCTTGGCTACTGCTCTGTACTCTGTATTGGGCATGAATGGAAGAATGCACTCCTCCTGAGCAACATATTTGTAAAGGCAACTCTTTTTCCAGCCTTCCCACTCCTTCAGGGTTCAGAGTTGTGCCAGCCTGGGGATGTTCAGCACAGAGCTGTGTGCCAGCACAGCTGTCCCTCCCCATGGGACCTTGGACACCACAGCTGCACCAGCAGCAGCAAATTATTGCTTCCCTACCCACGGGATGGGAGAGTCAGGGCTGGGAGCTCACACCATCAGATCTGCCTTTCCAGAGCATGCTGTGGAGTCAAGAAATAAGGCCATGGCAGGAGAGGTCTGTCCCAAACGGAGCTGCCAGGTGCTAGAGAAAAGAAATCAAAGACAAAGCAGTCTCATTCCCACAGGAGAGGGCAATCTGAGCAGACAGGACTGGCAGAACACCAGGTTTGGGGAAACCCCCCTTCTTTGGCACAGGCACTGTCACACACTGATCCCTCCGAGTCCCCAGAGGGGCTTCACTGGAACTTCAGCTCAATTTGGTTCTTTTTCCCATAGTTGCAAATCTACAAACAAACAATCTGCTTTAAAATACATCAGTCCCATAAACAATAGGGTGTGTTGGAAGATCAGAAGGGATGGCTTCTCGGGATCTGGTGAGCAGCACAGAGCTGATATCCCTATGGCTCTGGGGTGTGACTTCTCAGTTCAAAGGAATTCCCTGCCATGACTAATTTATTCTGACATTTAAGGCTCACTCTTTCACTCACTGCAGTCAAGATGACCTGGTTTACAACAGAGGTGCTTATAGCAGAGCTGGGAACAGGGGAATGGGAAGCAGTTGTGGTCTCTGCAGGGACAGTGTGACTGTGTCACCTTCCAGAGACAGGTGGTGATGCAGCTGGTGGTGAGGCCCTTTTCAGAGCTGAGCCGTGACTGCAGTGCAGACATGGCCAAGACACAAGGGCTGGGCAATGCCAGCTCTGGAAACTCATGAGGACCTTGTTGGGGAATAAATATTTCTTG
Organism: Parus major; assembly: GCF_001522545.3. Classification (NCBI taxonomy): domain Eukaryota; kingdom Metazoa; phylum Chordata; class Aves; order Passeriformes; family Paridae; genus Parus; species Parus major. Next base: position 9,793,902 of record NC_031786.1, on the reverse strand, counting down.
GCTACCTAAAGCAGGCAGCAGCCAGGCAAATGGCTCAGAATCAGTGGTGGGATCTCAGTCCTGTCCTTGCTGCTGAGGTTTATGAGAGACAACTTTGTTCTGTTTCCTGAGGACATCAATAGTTCGTGGTCAGGGCTGAGTCTCACGTAAGGACCATCACAGGGAAACACCAGCTCTGGACTGTGAGCTTAGCACTTGAGCAATTTGCTGAAATGAGTCAACAAATTAGAGCTTGTTACAGGCATCCTAAGAAAGATGTATCTCCATCTGGGAGGGAGGGAAGGAATTAGAAACTCCAAAGGGAGCAGGGATATCTGAGTAGAGCTTTGGCCAGCAGGAGCAGTAAATCAAACAGGAGTTTGTAAAACAAAAAAGTACAAAACCCTGCAGTTGGAAACACAGGGTGTCAATGAGCCCTGCCCTGTCCTTGAGCTGTTCATGGTTCTGCTGAGTGGTGGGGTTACTTTGTTGTTGTGATTGTGACGTAAACTCCATTAGAGAGGATATTTCAATTACTGAACATTAGGAAAAAATAGTAAGGAACAAGGTTTTGGCCACCTTGCTAGACAATACAGTAGAACTCTGTTTACCAGCTCAGCTCAGTGCTTGAAGACCAATTTATTTAAATTGTCTCTCCCTTGCCAGTCATTAAGGAAAATCCACTTCATCAGATGTAGCATAAGCAGGAAATCACATCCCACCCACTGTAAGCAGGGAGCTCAGCTCAGGACAGCCCCATTAACCTCAGCTGACAGGTAACAAGCAATAGGCCAAGAAGAAATGGTCTGAAGTCTTGCCAGGATTAGGAAAAATTTCTTCACTGAAAGAGTGTTCAGGCATTGGAACAGGCCACCCAGGGGAGTGGTGGAATGGCCATCCCTGGAAATGTTCAATAAATGTGTAGATTAGCTGCTTAGAGACATGAGCAGTGGTGGCTTGACAGTAGAACTGGATTATCTTAGAGGTCTTTTCCAACCTAAATAATTCTGTGCTTCCATCCCATGGACTGCATGAGGGTGAGAGACCCCAGGAGTTCTCTGCTGTGTTGGGACACTGATGAATCAGAGCCTCCAGGACCATGAGTGTAGAAGCCCTGAAACTCCCATCCCCAACCCAAATTGTTTGGGATACTTCCCAGAAAACATGGGATTAAAATAAAGTAAAATAAAAACCAACCAAAAACCAATCCAAACAAAGCTTCATATCAGTCCTGAAGTATTTTTATGACCTAGAGGGAATTTAGGCAGCTTCCTAGGTGAGACCCACACATCAGGGAAGCTGAGCTCTGTCCTTGACTTAGCTTGGCTTGTACTACTCACATTCCACGTTAAAAGGTGCCAGCAGCTCATCCACTCAAGTGAACCAGATGTGGGCTCGGGAAAGAGGAGCTCAAAGGGTCTGTTTCTCTTTATTTTGTGTGTTTGTAATCGGCTTCTCTTCTCTGAGAGTGTTTGGTAGGTGGGGAGGGATCCTCCATTACAACAGCATCCTCAGCCTCCTTGGGATCGCTGTGGCACAGGAGACTGAGCTGAGGTTCAGCCCTGCCTCACACATCCCCTGTCCGAGTGCCACAGCACACGAGGGAGCCCAGGGGAGCCACTCAGATGGAAAATCCCTTGGATACAGCCAGGCACCAGAAAGGAGTGTGCAGAGCAGCAGAGCTCTGGGGACAGCACTGGGGACACCCAGGTGGCACTGGGGACACCCAGGTGACACAAGGCTCTGGACATAGCACTGGGGACACCCAGGTGACACAGAGCTCTGAGCACAACATCAGGGACACCCAGGTGGCACTGGGGACACCCCGGTGACACGGAGCTCTGGGCACAGCACTGAGGACACCCAGGTGGCACTGAGGACACCCAGGTGGCACTGGGGACACCCCGGTGACACGGAGCTCTGGGCACAGCACTGGGGACACCCCGGTGGCACTGGGGACACCCAGGTGGCACTGGGGACACCTCGGTGACACGGAGCTCTGGGCACAGCACTGGGGACACCTCGGTGGCACTGAGGACACCCCGGTGGCACTGGGGACACCCAGGTGGCACTGGGGACACCCCGGTGGCACAGCAGAGCAGCCCCTGCTCACTCCCCGGTCCGTGGGAGCAGGGCAGCAGCAGCAGCAGCCCCGTCCCTGGCGGGGAGCGCACCCGAGGCAGGGCTCAGGTGGAACACCGGTCCCAAAGCCACCCTCTGGCCGGGACACTTGTCCCCAGCCCAGCCCTGCCCTCCCCTTCGGGAGCTGAGCCCCCCCAGCCCCGCTGAGGGCCGGGAGCCGTGTCCCAGCTCGCTGCAAAGAGTTAAGCCCCGGCTCTGTTGATATTTCCAGCGGCTCCCAAAGTCGGCTGAGCCCGGATTGGCTGCGTACGGCCGGTAGTAATTAGGATCAGATATCAAACTTCTGTCTTTGCTAAGACCCTTTCCGATAGTCGCTGCTCCCCGCTAGACGATGACATCAGCCAGGACACCCAGCTGCTGTAGTAAACTCCGGGCGGGAGGAGGCTCCTGCTGGCTCCACGTTAATTAGTTCAACACAGCCCAGGGGGAGCACTTGGTGTCTGTGCAGGGTCACTGCTGGATGGGACCAAATCTTACAAAGCCACTTGCTGCTCCTTGCCAGCCGGCTGTAAAAGCGCCCGGAGAGTCCAGGAGAGCTGGATGAATCCTGAGCACCAGGCACGGTTTGGTCGGCTTTGCCCTGTGGAGGAAGTGAATGGTTTAAGTGAGGGGCGTCTGGATCTGGTCCCTGAGTCACCATGACACTCCTGGGGTCTGAGCACTCCTTGCTGATTCGGAGCAAGTTCAGATCAGGTAGGGAAAACCTTGAGATTTCTCTTAAAACTTCTCTCTCTGCCAAGCCGCAGCCACAGACGGTTGTGCATTAAATGTTGGGAAGCAGCATGTGAGCAAAGACCCGAGGGGTTGTGGAGCTGTCACGGCTTTGCTCTTACAGAGGCTGTTCCACAAGTGGAGAGACGCATCTTCCTTCCTCTTTCTTGCTTTTTTCCTCCTGGTTTTTCGCTGTCTTTGATTTATGCCTGTGGTTTATTTTGGTAAAACTTCAGTTCCCGGTTCTCCTGCTGCAAAGGATTTGGGCAGGAAGCCAAAAGGGCATCTGGGATAAACAAGGTGCCTAATGCTGCCCGTGTACTCCAGGTGCTGTTGCGGGTCCGTGTGGGATAAACCACGGAGAGGACGGGCCTGACACTCTGACAGGCAGGCAGCCGAGCTTGTTCCATTAAGTTGTGACTAATTGGAGAAAAATGGATTTGAAGAAATGCGTCATTTTTAGAAGTAAAAATAACAAATGGAACATGAAAAGTATTTAAAGTGACATCATCAGAGAAATAAAACCAGAGGCACACAATTGATTGCCGCTTGCGGAGGGTTTGTGAGTAAAACATGCCTCCGGCTCGTGAGTCAGGGGAGGCACAGGCAGGGGCTTCTCCGAGGACTTTCACTGAGTGAAGGTGAGTGAAGGTGAACTATGGCATGGTCGCTTCTAGATCAGCCCCTCTGCTGGATGTTCGTGCCTTTAATCACTGGCTATATCTATAGCAAGTGTACTCAATTTGGGAGTGGGTATCCCTGCTTGCAGGTTTTTTAATGATCATAACATACTGCCGATTTTAACAGTAATGCAGGAAAAAAAACGCTCTCAAGGTGCTTTCTCTGACCTTCCCAGTTGTCGCTGGGAGTATTATCTGTGAGGATGTGCAGATAAATCAGCTGCATGTGCTGTACGGGATGCTTTAAATCCAGACAGGGCAGTCACGTTGGAGCATGCACCCGGTCTGGCATGTCACCCACGCCGTGTGTGTTTTTGCCTCCTTACTCATTGTAGATAATGGAATGGGAGATTTATGATACTGATGGGAGACATGAGTGGTGTTATCAGGATCTCTTAGATAGCTGGGTGGTCAACTTAAACTTTGTTTTCTCAGCAAATACAAAGTTGGCAATTGGTTGAAAACCCCAGAGTGTGTGTGCAAACACAAGTGTCCTAGTCTGGCTGAATTATACAAAGCCTGGGTCCAGGTCTTTGGTGTGGTTTCCATATCACTCTGATCTTACATTTCATTTGATTAAGTCATTCCTTAAATTTTGTTGGTATATTATGGTACACTGCTGTTCGTTTGAAAAAAATCTCAGTCTATAACAATTCCTCCAGCATGTACAAAGCAACACTGCCACCTCCCTGAGGAGCAGAGGACGGGCTGTGCATTGTCCCTGCATTCTTTTCAAGTGAACCAAGATTGTTTTTAAGGCTCATTTCTGGTTTATTTGTAAGCTGGCTTTATTATGGAACCAACAGTGGGCTCTCTAAACATATTTTTTAAATGATTCTCCAGGAAAAGTAAACTTTGTGGGTCTTTGCATCCATAAATTCTCGTGCCTTTCAGCATTTCTGGGACAGTCAATTTGTGGGGCATTCTTTAGTTCATGATTTATTCCCACAACTGCTATCCCTTGCTATGGCCTGGTGAAAGGCAGGCTTCCCATTTGACAAGATTTATCTGCCTGTTGATTTTGTTGGAGCTGGGCTCACCAACATCCCAAATGTGTGCTTGCACCACGCTGTCCCCGTGGCTGTGGGACACGGCCACAGCACAGTCCTGGTTTGTCACAGTGTGTGAGGCAGGAGGAGACCAGGATGCTGAGAAACCCAAATAAGTCAATAAAGCTGCTTTCAGTTTCTGCTGGATTTTTTATAACATGGGCAACAGAGAAGAAGAAGCTAACGTTTCATGGAATCTCTGTTCTTTGCAAAGTCTCTGTGGCACAATTTCCTGTGGCATCCCTGCTCTGTGTGCAGGCTTTGTCAGCTGTAAAGCCCCACGAGGATGGCAGGAGGTGCAGAGCTCTGATTTACCATCCTCCATCCGCTTGGGAGAGGCTTGAAAGTCTCAAACAGCCCATGGCTGTGCCCCACACTGTCTTGCATGGCTCAGGGGGCTGTGACACGGGACAGCAGCAGTTCTGGAGCTCTGTAGCTTGCAGAGGCAGGAGGGATCAGCCCCAGAAATGCCAAGCCCCAAGGAGCCACGCTGAGCTGTGTGCCATCGCTTTGGAAACGCTCTTGAGCCGGCAGGTGAGAGGCTCTGTTTGCTCCCCAGGTTTGGGAAGGATTAGCTGTGCTCCATGACTCATGATGAGTCTGAATCCCTTTTGAAGGATTCCAGGCCAATATTAAAGAGGGCTAAAGTAAATCTTAATAGCTAAACTTTTGCTGTCTCTCTCTGGCCTGCACGCGCTGAGCAGCTGAAGGAGCTATGTGAGTGTGTTAAGGGGAGCTGGAGATGCATTACTTGTTCCCTCCTTCCAGAATCCCTTTAACCTCTGTTATGCACCAGGCAGAAAGTGGAGCAAGGAGATGGCAGCTGGAAGATGGTGGCACTGGTGTGGCTCCAGGGCCAGCTCTCCTGCCCCTCACTTCCATCTGACAGCAGCAGTAGCGAGCAGAAGTGTGTTTACCCAGGAAAGGCTGCTCTGGTGGGGGCAGTGGCTCTGCTCAGTGTGCCCTGCAATCATCCCTTGAGTGCCACAGCCATTTCTCCTGCTCTTGTCTCTCCAGTGGTCCCAGTGAAGGACCAGCACAGCTGTGCCATGAGGAGGGACAGTGGCTATGCCAGTGCCAGGCACAGGAACCACTCCAGAGGGAGAGAAAATCACCACCATGCTGAAACCCTGCAGGGTCCCGCTTCCCTTCCTCAAGGATCTGTGTGCCTCTTTATTTTGTCTGTTTGGCCAAAGATAAATACTCTGATCTGAGGTCATCCTGACAAATTTTGCAGGAATGATGATTCTTCAAGTCTGCCATGCTGTCCCATACGATCCAGCTATCAATGGGATTGCACTAAATCAACAGGACATCCAAGTTCTGTTCCAGAAACACATTTAACTCTTCCCAGAGATGATCATTTATGTGATCTCTTGCTCTGAGTACAAACCAATTGTTCTCCAGCAGTGGAGAAGCATCGGCATCAGACAAAGCAAACAAAGCTGACAAATGTAGATCCAACCTTAGCCCTGACCTTTTATTTCAGCTCTATGGAAAGAGCTTACCAGGCCAACATCTGCCTAACTTCATTGGTAATTCAGATAATTGGTGAGAAGTGAAAGTTTAACACTATGAATGAGGCTCTGCATGGCTTGGCATGGGGTACCAGGACCTAATTGTGGACACATGGGTGTGGGTTTGCAGAGAAGACTTGCCTGGCTCCATGGAGGAAACTATTCATGCTTACACATAGGGCTTGAATGAAACTGAGATGGGAGAGGAATTTATTCTGTCTGATCCAGTGGCGAGAGTGATTTGGACCAGAATCAGCAGGTCAATAAAGGCAGAAGAGAATAGGTCTTGGTAGGGTGTTTGGCCAGGCATTTTGGCAGAACCTTTATTTTGATTTTCCTGGTGTCCAAAGATAAAGCATGCGCCTGTGTTTCCTCTCAGATCATGAACTCATACAGGTCACAGTCAGCGTGTGTGTGTTCAAACCATGGCCTTGCTGTAGCTGATGAGACTGTTTTGTGAAGTTTTTGTAAAAGACAGACTTGATATAGATCAGTTTGTGCTTGGTTTCGATTTTCTGGCATCTTATCCCTCAGTGTTTTAATGGGCAGTCATATATTTCTTCGTCAGGAAAGCATGTGTTATAGCACAGATCAAACTCACCTCACTGTGCTTCAGGGGACATCTGTCTGGGGGTGCTGAAGGGGTGACTGCAAGGGGAGAGCCTGTTCTCAGGACCATGGTGAGGCTGGGGTTGCTCATTATGCTGGATTCAGAGGGATTTCACAGCTGGTTCTGCCCACTTGGTGGTCTGGGCTCTTTGCTAGCCACCTGTGCTAGCCTAGTGTCACTTCCAAGGTGCCTGGAGTCCTGGATTTGGGGTTAGAAATGTACTTCTCAGCCATGCAGAGATTTTTCAGTGCAGTCTCCCAGGTAACACACACATATTTGTCTGTTAGAAGTAAAATGCTCCCAGCTCTGAAGTGACATCACAGGCAGAGATAGAGCAGTGCCTCCCTGGGAAAGGACTGACCAGGGCTGTCCATGGCTGTCCTGGCTGAGCAGTGCCATTTCCAGCTTCACCTCTGCTCACACAGGTCCCACAGAGGTCATGTTGTCAGAGGGGCTCAGAACAAAGCCTGGCCAAGGTGTTTTTGCAGAGCAGCAGCTCAGAAAAGCCCTGTGAGACTCAGCTGTGTCAGCACCAAGGAGGCTGGCTGGTTTGTCACGAGCTCAGAATCCTCCACGCTGCAGTTTGATGCCAGCCTGCTGCTCAGCTGGGAAGGAGCCCCAGGGTCCTGCCCACATCCTGCTTTGAGAACTGACTCCTGCTCCTGCTGCAGCTGAAAGGAAAAGACACAGGGCCATGAACAAGATGATTGGACCTGCCAGAGTGCCAGCCCTGATCCTGCCCTGCTGGGACCTCGGGACAGTCAAAGGGTCCCATGGGGCAGCTCCTCTTCTTCAGCAGGCTCACACAATACCTCAGACATTAAATGGAAAGTCAGTCTCACAGCCAGCAGCAGCCCTGCCTTCCAAAGGTGCCTTGGGTGCAAAACAAGGCCAGGATTTGGACTTAATGATCCTTGTGAATCCCTTCCAACTCTGGATATTCTGATTCCAGGGCCACTTTGTGCCAGTCAGTGTGTGAGCAGGGGCAGGTCACCAGGTTCCTCTGGTACACACCATGGCCATGGACAGGCCTGTGTTTCACCTTTCCTCAGCTGCTGCTTGGTGGGCAAGAAAACTGCTGCTGTTGCCAACAGGAGTCCCCCCTCCCCACTCCCAGTTTGTTGCCAACTCCCCCAAGCCCAGCAGAGCTGTCCCCACCCTGTGCACCCCTGAGGATCACTCACACTCCCCAGAGCCCAGCTCTGAACCACCAGGGCAGGAATGAGCAGCTGGTGGCAGAAGGGACAGTGACTTGCTGCTGCTTTTTCAGTGGTCTCCTCCTTGGAGACACAACAGCCCCAACACTAGGTCAGGTCAGCCATGGCTTTGCCTGCCTGTCCTAGTCCTGAACCCTGTGAGAAGGGTGAGGAGGCCACTTCCCCCTCTCCATGGGACATGTGCCTCATGCTGCTCAGCCCCCTGTGCTGCTCAAGCCAGTTCCCCAAGGACAGGAAGGTGTGGGAGTGCTCTGGCAGTACCCCAGTGTGGGGATGCTCCGATACAGTGACAAAATTCCCATCCCACCTGATTGTCTGCTGAGCACCACACTCAAGGTGGCCTCACAGGCTGAAGCAGATGGCCAGATCTGCCTGTTCCTGGGGTGGAGAGATGATTTGAACACATCTTTTCTGTGCATCACCAGGCCAGGCAAGGCCCAAGCTCTCCTCTGGGCTTTCTGCAGCTCTGAGGTCAGCTCCTAGGGAGGAGCATGACTCATGACTGCAAGTCACAGGCAGTGCTCAAAGCTTGGGCCACCAGAGGCAGCCTGACTGATGCCAGGAGGTTTTGTCTGCACCACTGGCACAGCCCTACTGCACAGAACATTTCTGGAAGCCAATATCAGTGAACAGGACTTGCTGCTAGCATAGGAGTGAGCAGTATTTATAACAAAAAAGTTCACAAGTTAATTCACTGGGATAGGTCTGCCATGTCTCTCAGCATCCCAGGTACCCCAGGAGGGAGCAGGAGTGCTGAAAGCAAGGCTTTCTCAGCTGCTGGTGGCACAGGATGACCAGCATGCACTGGCTGGCACTTCTCACCATCCAAACTGGTGTGCAGGCAGACAAAGATGCTGGGGGGGTGGGACCAAGATTGTCTCTTCAGTGCTCCAGCCACCACTTTTCCTATGATGTGCTCCTCTGAAGTGTTAGCAGAGCAGTTCCCTTGAAAAATAAGAATCTCCATGAAAATTTAATTCCCATACAGCAGTCAGAGCTCAGGCCTCCAGAGATGCAGCAAAGAGGAAAGGAATGCAACTGGGGTCAGACACAGCTTCCAGGAAAGCAGCAGCTAAGTGCTGATTTGGATGGTGCCAGGGGCTCCTCCAGCCCTGGTTTTAAGCACTGTTGGTTTTAAGGGAAAGGTGCAAGCCCTAAGCTGGTGTCTGCCAAGCTGCAGCATTGCCTCAGAGGCTGCTTTCCTCTTGTGCAGGGATGTTCAGCACTTTTGTCTGACACTGTCCACTGCGTTTACAACAGGTTTTGGAAGTTCATAGAAATATTTGAGAGCCAAGTCATGTATCCTACTGCATGAGGAGGTCCAGACTGGGATGAATATTTGGTGGCTGAAATAACTGTTTCAGCTGTTGAGCGTGTGCTGCTCCTGGAAGTGGCTGCTACTTGCACTGGACTGTCCTCACATTTTTTGACAGCATGTCCTGAACAGACAAGGCTGGATTTTCCTCCTTGCCCTGGAGCTAAAGGATGAGCCAGGCTTAAGGACATTTGTGGGCTCAGCATGGCCTGTGATGAATTCCCTGTCCAGGGGAGGTGATCTGCCCATGGAATTGCTCAGCTCTCCCACCAGAGCAGTCAGTGACATTGCTGGGTCACAGCCTTTCTACCCATCAGCACAAAACCCAAATTGCACAAAAGTCTCATTGCATGGTCCCAGAACCTCTCTGTGACAGCCTGTGCACAGGGCAGGAGGCAAAGGAGAGGCTGAGGGGGAGCATGGGCCAGCTGCAGTGGGGGGATCCCAGACTGTGCTCTGCTCACTGGGAGGCAGCAGAATCTGGGGAATTTGGGCTCCCAAGGGCTGCTCCTGCAGCCAAGCAGTGGGAGAGCTATGGCAGTGAAACCCACATGTTTTCATCACTTTTTGCAGCAGGACAGATGATGAATCTTACACCCACCACACGGGAAGTCATCATCACCTTCTGAGCTATGCTCCAAGGGGATTTGTACCCTTTCCTTTTTCTCCTCACCAGCCTGGCTGACAGCTGGCTGCTCCAGGGGGCTGGGGAATGTTTGTTTGCTAGGAAGGGCTATGAAAGAAGCAGAAGCAGCAGGGAATGTGGGCCCTGAATGCACAGACTGTTAGGATCCCCCTTGCCCATGTGGATGTGGTACATCACTTGGTCTGGCTGTGTCGGAAGTCGGAGTGAAATGGTGCAAATAATTTGGCACACGTGGGAGCTGTGAAGGGAAGTGATGGAGGATCCTCACTCAGGATATTTTACAGCCCAATGGGGCACTGCTGTGTCCTTGGCAGGGTGGTGTATGTGACTCGAGAAGGCTTTGCTGTCTCTCTGTTAATAATGTTAATAATGATGTTGTATGTAAATTGCCTCAGTTGAAGGCAGGAGGCTTTAATGCCTGGGGTACTGCACCAGGACTAGGAGAGCAGAGAACCATTCTTGGGTGAGTGACAGATTGCTTTTGTTCTTGCAGTTTCTGACCTCCCTTAACTCACCTGTTCCATAAAGATCTTTCTCTTCCTCAGGGAAAGCAAGCCCTGCACAGCTGTTCAGCATTCTGAGCAGTCACAGGGAGGGTTCTACACAGAGGAACTGGGATAGAGCTCACCCTGTGTGAGATCCCAGCCAGGAGCTGGTTATCTTTAACCTGCCTGCATAGCCCAGGAGGAAACATGGGCATTCCCAGAGCATGGACTGTCTCATTTGGTTCTGGGGGTCCCTGAGGAGGATGAGGGGGTGCACATAACTGGGTGCAGTGTAGGTACCCAGAGTGTGAGGGTCTAAATCCGTGTCCACAGGCAGAGCCAGCACTGACTGGGGTGGTGCCATGGGGCAGAGGAGACCTAAAAACCCCCCTGGCAGCAAGGTCTGCCAGTGACTTCAGCCATCAGCTTCACCCTGGGTTAAGAAGAACAGCACACACACAGACTTTACCACATACTGGAGGATACATTTTTCCCTCGCAGCAAGAACCTATCTTTGGTGTCCAAAGAAGTGCTGGAATTTGGCAGGAGATGATTGTCCCATATGGAACCTTCACTAAACATTTGCCCTGAATGTGAAACATGGTTTGTACAGAGGACATGGAAAAGTCACAAGCAATGGCATTTCAGGGAGCCTCATGCTTTGGGAACTGCTCTGGAAGGGATTATTTTTCAGCTCCATCCCACATCCCAGGAGATGACATTCTACTCATTGTAGACATGAGCTGTTGGCAGAGCTCAGCAGGTTGTTCCCAAGGACAAAAATGCTGTTCTTGCCTTTCTTTTCCTTCCAACCCCAGCTCATTCCAGGCAGCTGAGGAGAAGCAGCCTGGAGCTGTGCTGGTGGGCAGGGCAGTGTGTGGTTATGTTGTCACTGAGGTGTCTCAGCTCTGCTGAGCTTCCAGCAGGACAGCATGGAACTGACTTTTGTGGTTTACTTTGTGATACAGGTGTCCTCCTGAAGACAAATTTGCAAAACCTAATTCACAGCACAGGTTACCTGGGTGATGGGATGAGCTAAATTGTTCACCAGGCTGGTCCAGCAGCAGCAGGGATCAGTGCCAGACCTGTGTGCCACACACAAACCCTACACATTTTGTGCATTATCTCCTCAGTACCATCCTGCCCCTTTCCCTGACACTGTCTCTCTCACAGTTTTACAGCTACGGCTGCAGCAGAGAAGGACCCGTGAGCAGCTGGCAGACCAAGGCATCATGCCACGTGAGTATCCCCTTCTGCCTTTTTCATCCTGGCTCAGAGGAGAGCTCATCCTGGCTCTCCTGTGTTCATCCTGGGCACTGCTGGGGCACTGTGTGGCACCAGCTCAGATCCCCACAGCTCAGAGAAAAGTGCTTCCAGGGGGACTTTGCTTCCAGCCCTGCAGAAATATTATGATCCCTGCTGCTGTACAGCGCATTTATCACACAGACTATAATGCCCCTGCTCAAACTGAAGTCAGGAGAGATGCTTTCCTTACACCATCCAAAATTTCAGCTGCAGAGCTCCCTGTCCCAGAGGTCACTGCAGCAGGACAAGCACATCCAGCACAGCAGAGAACTCACAAAGCTGTTCACTAGGCAAGAGCAGAGAATCTCCTGTCCTCCTGTAAAAGCCAGGAACCTCTGTGACAGGACAAGGAAGAGGATGAGAGGGCTCATTCCAGGATGCTGGAGAGGAAGGCAGCTCTGGGGACCTGCCTTGGCCCTGGTGCAGACAGCAATCCCTGGGGGATTGAGACTTACCCAGCTCTGTGCTCAGGCAGGACCCCCAGGGCAGAGCTGTCAGGGAACACCTCAGGCCAGTGAACCCTCTACTTGCTGCAGAGTGACAAATGTGTTCCCCCTCTGACCCCATCCACCCCTGCTCACCTCAAGCCTGAAGGACAAACTCCAGGACAGCATTATCATGAAATGATTCTGCACCGGGGAGTCAGCTGCTAGAGCCCAAAAAGTCAGTGAATGAAAACCATCCCCTTCTGCACCTGCAGGTGCATCATGAAAGCTGTAGCACCACTGGAGAAAGGATGTTGGGAGCTCAGCCCTGCTCAGTGGAACACTCCATCCTGACCTAGCTCAGGCTCCATGTGCAAATCTGTGGTTACCTGGGACCCAGGTAGAGGATTATCCTTTCTGTCTCATCAAGGACCCCTTGGGTTCACTGCTAAGGTCACCATTTTCCAGAGGCTGTGTCACTGCTGTCTCTTCTGGTTGCCTTTGAAGGCTGTGATGGAGCTCTTGCCTAAGCAGCAGAACACCACCTCTCTCTGAGAGCATGGCTCTAGCACTGCTTGCTGCACCCTGACCTGCCCTGTCGCTCCTGGAGGATTGTGCTGAACAGACAGAACAACTGACTCCTTCTCAGGACGTTTCTGTCAGCACCAAGCATTAGGAAAATGTGAGCAGGATGACAAAATCATGACTGCCAAAATGACCAATGGTTTTAAGACTGATAAATGCATACTCTTTCAATTTTTCACCTGTTTATTTCTCTAATCATTCAGATTTTATGCTTTGATCACAAGACTCCAGGAGCTGAAGCTTTAGACAAAATCCTGTGATATTTGTTAGAGTAATGCAAGAGCATGGGGCAGCAGTGCCCCCTGAGAGGTTTCTACACCTGGGGCTGCTCTGCGAGGCTGCGCTGTCACACGTGGCACACAACATCTCCAACCTTGCACATGGCCAAGTATTCAGCCAAATACATTTGATGGCAACTGAAGGGTATTTTCCTGTTACTTACAGCTTCTTTGCACTCCCAACTTCTAGGCTGACATTTTGCAGTCTGGTTTCTGTCCAAGAAGACCATTCTGGGAAACTTGAGCGCGGTTCACTCACTGAAAGTAATAGAAGAAAAGGCACTTATGCCATTATAAAAACAAACATGCAGAATTTAACTGCTGAATTTGACATCAGGAGGAAGTGTCAGATGTTAGCATTTAATACATGGGAGCCCCAGCCAGCTTCCCCATGGCTTGGGCATGTGCAGACATTCCTTACGAAAAGCAAGTTTTTGTTAACCGTATCTTCCCATGCCATGTTGGTTCTGAGGACCAGCAGGTGAGTCCCCCTGGCTGTGATGGACTGCAAAAAACACGTGTGCTTGAAGGCCCTCCTGCTCTACACAGCCACCACCTCATCCTCACTGAAGCCTTAAAACATCTGTCCTGAGGTGATCGACAGCACACACAGCACCTCTGCCCTGGTGCCCGCAGGCCCTCACCCATTTCCTGCTGAAATGTCATCCCCTGACAAGTTCTCTGAACTAGCAGTGCCAGCAATGTCTTTATTTGTTCTGCAGACTGATACAAGCTGCAGCACCCACATAATTCCTCCAGAAATCTTGGTAAATTACTAAACTCTGCAGCACTTGAATAGCACAGCACTTGGTCAGTGCCTGCAGCACACTGCCAGCATCAGTACTTCACATCAGCAGGGCTGGGAAAGTCATCTCTCTTGCTAACTTCATTTTCTCATGTGCACTATTTAATTTTGCTTCTGATTAAACCAGCTGTCACCAGTGCTGGTGGCTGCTCACTGGAGCATGGCACAGCAGCACCAGCTTGTCTGTCTGTCTGCTTTCCAAATGGCAGGAGTAGGAATGTGCCTTCTGTGCTTTCCTGTCATTCACTGGATGTTCCAGGGGTTGCCTGGAGTTGATTCAGAGGGCCCCCAAACCTTTCCTGTTTCTCCCCAGTCTTCTTTTCATCCTCCCCTAGACTGATGGAGGATAACAAGGCCTGCATGAAAATAGTTTCTGTCTTTATTGGATCCCATTCAGAAGATGGAAAGAGAATTTCTTTTGCCAGACAGAGTTGCAGCAGACTGTTTTTGTGGGTCAGGACACCTTCCCCTTCCTTGTCCCAATAGGAACAGTTAGTTTTGTCTGCTTACACAGACAGAAAAGAATTTTTGTAGGATGTGAGAAGTATTAACCCCTTCACCATGCAAATCCTGCCTCAATTTCTACTGCACCACAGTGAAGAAGGATCTGTGCAGGATTCTCCATGGCTCCAGTGCAGGGTGCTCCATGGGTCCGGTGTTCACTGGCCCAAGAGCCAGGGATTATTGGCCTTGTTTTGGGAGCACCACTGGGTTAATTCTCCTTGATGGCAGGAGATGCTGAGGACATGGGCTGCTCCTTGCCTGCCCACAGAGGTCCCAAGTGACCCAGCTGCTTCTGAGCAGGGGACAGGACAAATGTCCAGTCATGGTCAGTGACAGAAGAGGGGTAAAGGACCCTGGCAGAGGGATAATTGGCAACTGGCAGTGCCCTTGCTGGAGGCTGTGCCACAGACCCCAAGAGCTGAGGCAGGCATTAATTTTCCTGCTGACCTTAAGCCTTAATCACCTGCAGGTTTTACTTTCAGGTGAGGTGTCTCACAGGTGTTTGCTCTTCCCAGATCTGTCTTCTGGAGCTGTGGTGCCCTCCATGACCTGCAGAGAACATGAAAGGGAAATGATTTATCTGCTCTCTGACGTGTCTCACAGAGCACTGTGTTTCAAAGCCTGCACCCCTCCCTGCCCACATACCTCCCGCTCTCCCCATGCTCTCCATCCCCCCTGCTCTCTTGCTGAGAGCATGGGATTTCCCAGAGCTTTCCTGAGTTATTTTTAGTCAGCACAATAAAGAGAACAGCTAGTTTGTGTTGCTATTTTTATAGCACTCATTAAAATGCTGTTGCTGAATATCCTGGTAGCTGCTTGCTTCCGCTCCTGTGCTGACTGCTCCTCTTTCTTTCCTGTTGCAGCACTGAAAAGCCCATCTGCATTCCATGAACAGCGAAAAAGTCTGGAGAGAGCCAAGGTAACTCCTGCAGCCGTCCCAGTGAGGGAACACATGGGCTTGCTTTGCATGAGTCACGGGGTTTGACAGCACCTTCCAGCACCTTCCAGCACTGTCCCCTCCTCTGGCACCCTCCACGCTGCTCTGGTGGCCGAGAATGAGGGGCAGGGCACCTGCCCTGCTTCCAGAAATGCTTCCAGGCTCACAGATGCTCTGGAGCAGCCTTCTCCGAGCAGGGAAGGTTTAAAAAAAGGGCAAAGGGGGCATCTGTGCCCTGAGCTGTGGGGTTTTACATCAGCCTCAGGTTTTACAGAAGGCCATGGGCAGGGCAGGGCTCAGCATGGCTTTGCCAGCTCGGCCATTAGGACACAACATCCAAGGGGGAAATGGGTGAGGGTCTCACCCACCCCATTGCCAGGCTTCCCTAAACACTGCCAAGGGCAGCAGCCATTTCCAGGACACATGGAAACTCCATGATCTGATCACTTTTTGGGGAATCACATTGGTTTTCCAATGGCCAACAATCCAGCCTTGATCAAACTGGAGGCATGCTCCCAGAAAGGGAAGCAATTAATCATGCAGGTTTTGCCTGAACACAAGAATTTGTTCCATTAATTTGCAAAATGTGCTTGCAGACACATGGGAAAGGACCTTTGCAGGGAAGAATGATTGTGAAATACAGGGAAGTGATCTTCTGAATTTAAGCACACTCCAAATCACTTGCCCCAAGTCTCCCCCAGTAATAAATGGCGAACATAAGAAATACAGTATGACTCTGAAAGATTAGTACGCTTAAAAAATTTCAAGCAATCCAAAGTATCCTTGAAGTGTCATATATTTTACAGTTAAAGTATACATTTGTGTCTCTGTCTTTCTCTTCAAAAGCTTTCACTGGCTAGTTGCCTGGGGAAAGGGGAAGGATGGTCTAGTCTATCCCAAACCACAGGCATGTTTGGAAAGTGCTAATGAAGACACTGAGCACAGCCCATAACAAACATTATTCCCTTGCAAAGCTGCCCTGCTTAGATCTGGGACCAGGAAGATCAACAGCTGTTTCCAGACTCAAAGGCATTTGTTGTTTAGCTGGTGTTGTGCAAACAGAGAGTAGATAACTGTTCACGTGGTGTGAAAGCTCCTCTGCTCCAGCTGATGTTAGAAAAGTTCACATCTGAAGTCTTCATCATTTGCACCCCAGAGATGCAGCTTATTAACAGCCAGGGTCCAAAGGAGCTGAGGTCACAGCAGAAACACAGCTGTAGGACAGCAGCTGGAGCTGAGCCCAGGCCAGGACCTGATCTAAGGGTTAGCTGGAAATGCATTATGTGAGTTTAAATGCCCTCAGGTGCAGACACCAGCTCGCTCTGACCTGGCACAGGAACCTGGCAAACCCACACATGGTCCAAGCACAGGATTGTGTTGGTGGAAATAAGCTGGGAAAAATATGGAGGAAGGGTGAGGCGTTGTAAAGACTTTAGTAAATAAAATGTCTATTGTTTGTTTAAACATGTCACTGGCTATGTTAGAGGCTGGCAGCAGGCCAGCGCAGCAGACTTTGATGTCGTGTAACAGATTGCTGGGGTGGAGGACACAGAGCAGGCTGGCTTTGCTGGGGCTGTCTGGCTCAGCAGGGCTGCAGCACTCACCCAGCACAGAGGGACTGTGGGGTGCCTGTCCTGCCTCTGCCCCAGAGCAGAACAGCCCCACTGGGCAGGTCCTGACTGATGTGTGAGCACTGACAGACACCCACTGCCTGCTCTGGTGCTCTCTGACCTCTGCTGTGAACACTTGGCCCCTGATTCCCAGCCCAAGCTGTTCTGCTGAAGTTTGAGCACACTACTCTTGTGTATATTCACAACTGTGTCTCTTTTTGCCTGCAGCACTTTTAAAAGGTGTTTTGCATCCTGAGTCCCAGTAGTCATCTCAGCTCTGGAGTGACCAACCTCCCCTCCCCTCCCCTCAGCCCCCTCACTGATCTCATCTCTGACTCAGTGGTGATGTCTGTAGCTGTTGTTCAGACCCTTCCACGGACCCTTTCAGATGCAGGGCACAGAACAGGGCTGAGCTGACACCCTGTGCTGTGTCTCCCTTGCTGGTCTGGGGCTGTGGGCTGATCACTGGATTCTCCAGAGCCTTTTCTACTTTTCAATGCATGAAGCATCTAATTTCTGCCTAAGGCCCCGTCCAGTGACCACTGCAGGAGCATCTCTGGTGCATTGTCTTCACCCTCTACAGTTCCTGATCAGCTGCCTTAGCTGTGGCTAACTGAGCACAGCCCTCCCCAAATGTCCTCCTGGAAACTGTAGCACATGTATTTCAGATCATCAATTGTGCCAAATCATGGTGCACTGTAATCAGCTAGCCCTGAATGATTCAGAATCGAGGAGTATGTCTTCTGTCATTCAAGGCATTAATTAATACATTGACTAGCAGGAAAAATTGCTTTGTAACAGGATTTGATTTATTCTTCTGTTTAGACTCTGAGCCATTTCCAATTCCTCTGCTGATCCACGGCTATGCTCCTTTTTAGTATTACTCTTATCCAGACCAAATTTCTCTGGCTTGCATGTGAAAAAGCCATGGGAGATAATGTCAAAAGATGCTTTGAGTCAAGCTGCATGATATTCATTGTTTCTTCCTGAAACAGAAAACTGTCATTTCTCCATAGAAGGAATTTCATGTGGTGTGATGTGATTTGTTCTTGATAATCCATCCTGACTGCTCACCTCCTTGCCATCTTCAAAATTCATATATATAGACTCTTTGATTACTTGGTCCAATATCTTGCTGTCTGCTTTATAATTTCCTGGTTTCTTCTTCCCATCTCTTTTAAAGCTAGGAATTACTCTCCTTTGCCCAGTTTCCTGGAGAGCCACAAATAGTTGCTATTACTCCAGCCTTGTGTGTGTCAAAATTGTTTGGGAACATTTAACTCCTCTGAGTACCCTCTAACCTGTTCTCCAACCTAACAACTGGGGTTTCTTCTCCTTTGTTGCTGAAGGTTCTTGGCTGAGCCACTTCTTTGATAAAGAGCCATTTATCTTTTTAGTGAGGATGTGTTTTAAAAGGCATTAAATCCTGTAGCCATTTCAGCAGTATGCTCAATTATTTCTCCTGTTTATGGAACACAGACAGCACTTTCCATTGCCTGATCCTGGCTGCAGAAGTCCTTATAAGATCTTTTTCTCATGATCCCATACATTTTGTACTGTGGATTTCCAATTTTGCTCCAGCTGCCTGTACTATTCTTTTGTATTTATCCTTAAGATTTTAACCTCTTTGAAATATGTACAGTGGATTTACAATTTTGCTCCAGCATCTTGTACTATCCTTTTATATTTATCCTTTAGATTTTAACCTCTTTGAGCTATGTACAATTTTTGTACTGTTCCTTCTTGCAGCTCAGCTTAGCTGAGAGCTTAAGTTGAGCTCTAGCTTTTCTGCACCAGGGGATAAGCTTATATTTGTATTCTTGAGGTCAACTGCCCTCAAGGCTGATTTTCTTGGCCCTTATGGATGGTGCTCCTGTACCTCTGTGTGCCTCTCAGTTCCTAAAGCCCTGAGGGAGTTGGCACAAGGCTGCAGGACCCTGGGGGTCCATCACCAGCCCAACTGCACTGACTGCAAAGCAGATTTTCCCAATTTCCTAGCCTGGGGGAGGAACTGCAGAGCACTAAGGTGAAGCCTCATGGCTGACCTGGGTAGAGGGTCTGAGTGGCTTCCTGACTCGTTCTGCCTGATATCTCACCCCAGAGTGCTGGGCTTCCCACAGAAGCCACTGCTACCAGGACATTCTGGAGCATCTCTCAGAGGTGATGTGCTGTGCAGGCCCACCACTCCCAGGGAATGGGTCTCACCCTTCCTATAAGTTCTCATAACATTTCAGGAGTCTTCTGACTTCTACCCAGTAGTGATGGCAAAGGGCACAGCAGTGGGTGCTGTGAGCAGGCAGCAGCTGCTCAAGAGAGATTGTTTCCTTTCTGAAGATCTTCCCAAGAAGAAGCCAGCATTTCAGTGATGAAAAACGTCCTTTAGGAGCTGACTCAAGGCAGCCTGTAATAAATCCAAAAGAATCCTGGGATGGCACAGGGGGAGGTGCTCTCAGTACCTTATTGCTGCTCTAGCCAGGTAACTCTGCATTTGTGTTCTGCAGACTGAAGATTATCTCAAGCACAAGATCAGAAGCAGGCCTGAGCGGGCAGACCTGGTCAATATGCACATTCTGCAAGGTAAGGCTGCCCAAGCTTCTCCCATGTACTCCTTGTGTCTCCTGCCCTGGGACTTGTGTTTCTCCTGCCCTTCTTGTGTTCCTTCAGGAATGTCATGACCATTACTTTGTTCCAGGTGCTTATGGGGGGCAGATTCAAATGGGACATGTATGAAATTCTGTCCAGACCTGGGGTTCAGGAAGCAGGACATGCTTTTATTCCCTGAAAGACACAGCCCCAAGGCCACCCAGTCTTTCTCCCATCTCTGGCAGGGAGCAGTGTAAGATGCTCTAGGGAACAATGGGGTACAGAACAGCTGTGAGGGAGAACTCTGTTAGACACCAGTGCCAGTGTCTGATCATGAAGAGCAAACCCAGAGAATTTTTTGTCCAGGGCACTGAAATTCCTATAGCAGGTGATTGTAACACCTTCCCCAATCTGGACATCTTTTGTGTAATTCCGGATATCCTGTGTGACAGCCCGTGCAGTCAATGACACAAGCAGAGCTGTATGAAAAGCCCTGCTATCAGTCTGTGAGCCACAGCAGCTCTCTCCTCTCCCATCCTGGTGTTCCCTCTCAGTCAGAGAGCTGGCAGGGCTGTATCCCATCACAGACAGCAGAACACCACAGTGGCCCTCACTATCTCCAGAGATAACAAGATCCTTAGAGACAGAGAGGATGTGCAGCCTCCCTCCTCCTTGAGTGCTGTCACTTGTCTGGAAGAAGCAGATCACTCTCTGGCAGCTGTGAATTCTGCCCTCTGCTCTCAGCATGGATGCAATCTATATTTCTTTTTCCCTCTGGCAGGCAGGAGGGATGAGCCTGGGTCCCGTGCTGGATCAGTGTTGCTGCCTTGCCTTTCCCTTGGGTTTCCATCCCTAAAATAAGCTAGCACCATTGCTTGTTTAAGAGCTGGAGAGTGTCCTTCCCTTAGGTTAAATAATAGAAGCAATGTGGACTGGAGGTGGGGGGCTGTTATCAGACATGGAGGCAGTCCCTGGGCTTGGACAGGGACAGAGCCAGCCAGGGGAGAGAGGCTGCAGAGAGTGCCTGCCTGTGCACTCAGCAAGATGCATGTGCTGCTCCACACCCCCCTTACCTGCACACACCTCTGCCCATCCTGCTCTGCATTTCAGAGCTCTGCCTTGGCATATCCATTTTGTGGATTTGACTTACAAATCCATTTTGTTCACAACTAGATCTAGAGGTGATTTGAACTGGCCAGGTGAGACAGTTTGCATCATCCAAGGGCTATACAGGCACCTCTTCTGTTAGAGTTCACCTCAAGGAGCTCATTTGTGTTCACTGGTCTGTATAGTCTGAGGCCAGGAATGGCCCTAGACCAGCTCTCCTGACCTTCTCTGGAGAATTTCATGGTATCAAGCCCTGTAGCTCGTGTTCCCTACAGTACCTCTTCCAGAGAGTGTCCAGGCTTTGAAGATAGAACAACCTGCATTCAGCTGTTCTTACTTTAGACCCTCAAGGGTTTGGAAATTGTCTGGTTTAGAATCCCACTCCCTCACTACTCACACCTGGTCCAAGAGAGGAGCCAGAGAGCTTTGTTCAGGAAATCTTTCTGTTTAAGTTGCTATTCTTCTGTCACCCTTTAATGACTGGGGTCTTCTCAGCTGGCTTTGATAGGGCTGTAGCTTCCAGATCTACCTGCCTTTGCTCTGCTCCTCCCCAGCTGATTTTTTCCTGAAGGCCTGGGGCACTGTAGTCAACTCCAAAAGTCCACAGCCCAAGACTCAGCATTTTTAATTGCAGTGTAAGCCATTTACCCCAGTTGTCAAGCACTGCTAATGGTTCTGTTCTCCAGCTGTTTCCCAGAAACAGAATGGGAGAATCAATCTGTCACAAGGGACCAATGTGCTCCTGGCAGGCAGGAGCTGGAGCCCTTTGGGCCTCGTTAGTGGCAGCTTGCTAATGAAGTTCTGGGCCTTGCAGAGGATGCTCCAGCTGTAGGCTGGGTTTGCAAGCCCAGGCTGGTAGAGAGAGGCTCTTGTTAAGGAATGGAGAAGCTGGGACTGAGGCTCAGAGAAGGAGCCATGTCCCAAAGCCCAGCAGCCCCAGCCAGCCTAGCAGATCCTGCTGTGCTGAGCCACGCTCAGGGAGTGGCCACAGCCCCCAGAGGCTGTGCTGAAGGACACCACATTCTCACTGAGTGCTGTGCCCATGGGAGACCCTGGTCCTGATGCTTCTCTTTGGCCTTTTAGACTCGGCTGCAGAGGGGTCCATTCAGTCGACTCAGATGAAGCTGAAAAGAGCCCGACTGGCAGATGACCTCAATGAGAAGATTGCGCTCAGGCCAGGTCCTTTGGAGCTGGTGGAGAAGAATATTATTCCCGTGGACTCAGCTGTGAAAGAGGCCATAAAAGGTGGTGACAGTGAACGTGTTGTGTGTGCATGGAGTGGGGCAGGGGCTGCCAAGGGGACCACAGTGACTGCAGGAAGTGACAGACCTGCATGTAAGAGCTGCATTGATTGCTTCAATTGCATTATTCCACAGTAACCAGCCCAGCCTGTGAGCACAGAGCTCTCATCTTAGAGCAGTGACACCAAAACCTGCACCATTGCTCAGCCACATTCCCCCAGGAAGAACCTCCCTTCTTACACCCCTTCCCTCCCCAAGGCTTTGAGCACAGTAGTGACACTGTTGGACAGAGGACACTCCTTTCTTCAGCACAGGAAAGAACCTGAGTGCCCAGGTGTTGTGAGACCAGCCCAGATTCTCCCACTTGTGCCCTGCCAAGCTCCCATGTCCCAGTAAGCAGGGGTAGGGTGGCCCCAGTTCAGTAAGGCTGGTGGTTCTCTTTTATTTTCTACCACTGACAAACAGGATTCATCAGAGCAGGATGCTGCATCCCTGGGCTGTAGAGCATCCTTGGGATGCTAAATTGCTGGAGAATATGAGCAGGGGCCTGCACCCCCAAACAGGGTTCACTCCTACCAACCAGGACTCATCATTTGCCTTATGCCTAAGCTTGGTTTTCCTCCAACACCTCCTCCCACCAGAGCAGGGAGGAAGAATCATCCACAATTACTTCCCCCACGCTGCTGCAGGGAAGCTGGTGTGGGAGCCAACACAGAGCAGAAAGGTGACTTAAATTTCACCAGGGCCCAGTGCCAGGACAGGGGAGATCCAAAGGCAGAGAAAGGAGCAGGAAAGCTGGCAGGGTCCTGCAGTGACAGAACAGCAACCCATATTTTTGAAGTCTGGGACTGACTCCACATGTCCAAACTGGCACTCATGTCTCCAGTGAGGCGCTGAGAGCTGCTCTGTCCCTGGAAGCTGCTTGTTCTGTTGCTCACAGTTCCTCAATTAATGGGATCATTTCCATTAGCATAATCCCATTTGAAGGGTCTGTTCTGGAGCTCAGAGCAAGCTGGGGACAATGGCAGGACTTTGAGACAGTAAGGGTCTTGGAGTGACAGGAGAGATACCAAAAAAGAGAGTTGAAACAGGAAGCACTTTTGATTTAACGTCAGAAACCATCTTAAATGACATGAAATATTCCAGGCTCAGATACTGCTCTGTCCTGCCCCACAGCTGTTCCTGCTCTTGGTTTGGGGGCTGTGAAATGCAGGCTGTGTATGTACAGCAGCTTCTCCAGGCTGGCATTGGAGCTGCTCCCTTCCCAGCGTGTCGCAGCTCTCCTCTTTGAAGGTGAAATGTTCCAGGACTCTGCCTGAAGAGGAATTTTTAAGGAGAGTTCAAGTAATATCTCCCTGGCCATTTACTAAAGGAGAGAACAGTGGAAAGAAAAGAGTTTCAAAAAATCCCCCCCTTTATAAACATTTGAGGCAGTGTGAGCATGACTTTATCCCCTGGAGCTGAGGTTTGGAGACTGGGAAAATGAGTTTGAATCTTGAATAGAGCGTCTCTCCAGCTGTCTTGTCAGGACCTCGTGGTAGACAGAGATTTACGGGACCAAACTGTTAAAAACAAAAAGTCTGGCTTAAAAATGATTTGTTCAGTTTTAAAATTCTCCCTTTTACAATGCTTTTCTGTCACATTGCCGGGGAAAAATGTGTCCTTGTAAGCCATCTTCATCCCATTTAGTGTGAAACATGTGGCATATTAGGCTCCAACATGAAGTTGCTTGGTACCATAGGGTGCCATAAGAAGAAGGTGGTGCAGCTGCACCAGGAACACCATCCCAGCCTCAGGCTTCTGCAGTAGAAAGCCTCAGGTTGAAGGATCCTCAAGCTCATTTTTGGAGTTAGAGGCATCTTGTGGTACTCACAGATTGGGGCAAAGGGCTGAACACAGAGCAGAGATGAGTACTGCCACTTCTGAATGTTAAGCCTTTTGTTTTTGCAATACCAGAAAGATGACAGGGTTTAAAATCATTTTACTTTAACCTTGGAATCTCAACTGTTTATACAGTGGAAAGTTCAGCTGACGTGTTCCTCTAATCACCTCCGGCAGGGTGAGCAGAAAGTGCCAGACCCCGAGCGAAAGCCCAAACGTCGCAGTGACAGGAGGCCTGCATAGCTGAGCAGTGATACAAGGAACTTTTTTTACCGGGTCCTTGTCATCACTTTGTCCAATGCGCTCAAGAGGACAATACCCAGTGCATTAGAAACAGCCTGGAGCAAACACCATCCTGCCTGAGATTACAGCAGGGACACGGGATGGAGAAACAATACGCTCAGGCCGGGCTGGGTGACAGCAGGACAGATAAGGGAAGCATTCCCCATCGGCACAGGCCTGTGGTATCAAGCAGCAGGATGCAGCACATTCCTGTCGTGCTCTGGGCTGTCGCTGTGTCCTGAAGGTCCCTTGTGGTCCCAGCTTTGGCACCACTTCCCAATACATGCTTCCCTGCCAGCGCAGCAGGAGCCCTGCAGATCCACAAGTGCCCCTTGCTCGGAGTCATTTTTCCCAAGGGGGGATGTCCATGCTGGCCTGCAGGCGTGGGAAGCAGCTCCCATGCAGCCCAGGTGGCCCATGCAGCGCTGCAGCTCCTCAGGGACCTGTTTGGGTGCTGCCTCTGATGGAGAGGATGGAGAGGACTCAGGTCTTCTTTCCAGGGACACATGAAGAGAGCAAGTTGAACGTGGCTGATCTCATTTCCCGAGCCCATGTCTGGGCAGCAGCTCAGGCAGGGAGCCAGGGCTCTGTCCTCGCCCACCCTGGCACCAGCAGCCACAGGGAGTGGAGATAACCCTTATCTGTCAGATAGGGGCAGGGGTCAGAGCAGGAGGTGCGTGTCGTTGAGAAGGTGCACATTGCTAGACCAGCAGCAGGGACAGGTGGAAGTTTGTCCCCAGGCCCTTCCTATTTCCCCATTTGTCACCTCACTATCAGCGTGCCAAGCTGCCTGACAAATGCCAGACATGAGCACGAGGAGATTACGAGTGTGGCCACGCTGCTCCTTCCTCCACCCCCACCTGCAGCTCTCCCGAGGCTCACATGAGACCTTTTTTTCTCAGCACTTTATTTATCATCAAACCTCGGGGTCGAGAGCCCTTGCCCATCTTACTAGCAGATAGCAGTGCAGGAGCTGTGCAGGAGCTGTGCAGGAGCTGTGCAGGCAGAGCAGCCTGGGGCTGTTGGGCCGGCAGTAGAAGTGGTTTGAACATGTCCCGTGGGTGAAACCTGTGGACAGAGACAAGATGTGGGAGCCTCTGTGCACCTGCAGCCACATCCGCTCTTCCTGGCTCTTGTTCTGAGCGCAGATGGGTCACACTCCGAGCTGAATTCAGCCTCAGTCCTGCTGAGGACAGAGTCCCAAGTGTGGTGTGGGTGTTCAGCCGGGGGGCTCAGCT
This sequence comes from Parus major, assembly GCF_001522545.3. Taxonomy (NCBI): domain Eukaryota; kingdom Metazoa; phylum Chordata; class Aves; order Passeriformes; family Paridae; genus Parus; species Parus major. The sequence goes on along the minus strand of NC_031786.1, from coordinate 9,768,770 downwards.
GAGGGAAGGCAACTGGTCCCCCTCTCTCTCCCATCCCAGCCCGGTGGAAGGGCAGGATGGCAGAGCCCCTCTTGCACCAGTCCCACCTGTCTGCCCCGGCCCTGCTGTGCGTGTGGGCTGGGCTCCTCCAGCTCCTCCTCTCTCCCTGTCCCAAGGAACGTGCTCCATGGTCCTGGCTCCTCATCCTCCTCTGTCCCACGGGACACAGTCCCGGCTCCTCAGACCCCTCTCTCCCCCTGTCCCAATGGCCCCTGTCCATGGCTGTCCCCCTGCTCTCCCTCAGCCCCGGCGGTGGCCGAGCCCCGTGTGCCCCGAAGCTCCCCCCGTCCCTCCCCGCAGGCTCTGACCGTGTCCTCTCTGCCC
>NC_031786.1:9763641-9766487 GCF_001522545.3 Parus major | reverse complement strand
GCCGGGGGGAATGGGGGAACTGGAGTGGGCTGAGGCAGACTGGAAGGGCTGGGATGGACAGGGGAAAGGGAGGAACTGGGGCAGACTGGGAAGGGGGAGAACCGAAGGGATTGTGACCATCCACAGGTCAGCTGGGAAGATTGGGCTGGGGGACACTGGGGGGCCAGCAGTGAGCAAGGATGAGCGGCTCAGGCGAAATTAGGAGGGCTGGAAAACCAAGGAGGACTGTGAAGGCAGGGGACTAGGGAAGGACTGGGATAGCCTGAGAATGTGTCTGGGATAGACATGAGGCAACTGGGATGCGCTGAGGCACCAACATGGGGTGAGGAAACGGGGTAGCAGGAGCCCCTGTGCAGGCTGGACAGCCCCTGGGTCTGGTTCCACAGCCCCTCTCACCTCTCCCTTGCAGGATCGTCCCCCCAGTGCCGATGGCCACGCTCCGGACACTGCCCCGGGCCAGGGCAGCCAGTGCGACAGCCCCAAGCAGCCGGCGGGGCAGGAGAGCCCGACACTCCCGGTGCCCTCTGCAGTGAAGGTAACACTGCTGCCTCTGGGCTGCCCAGGGGAGGAACCAGCCCAGGGCTCCCAAGCCTGAAGTGCCCATGTGCTGCGCCCCAAATGTGTGGGAGCTCCAGGTGTCTGGCCTTAAAGGCTTTGAATAATTCAGGCAGACAGCCTTGTGTCAAAAACTGATTTAATTCTTTGTGTAATGGTACAAGATACAGCAATACATCTTGCTAGAGGCAATTGCTGGGGTCCTGCACTGAAAACTCCCCTGGGGCTGGGAGTAGGAGGAGATACAAGGCAACACTGGAGTTCCTTCCAGGCAGGGAGGGTCACTGTCCATCTCTGTGCTCTGCAGCACAGCTGAGATGGGACACAGTGCCAAGGGAGTGCCCCACACCCAGGCTCAGCAGGTCTTGGAGCTGGCGTTTCAGGTGGCAGCAGGAGCTGCCTTTGTTCTGTCCCAGGCCTTTGAGGTCCCATAGGGATGACAGGAGCTCTTCTCACACCTAATTCCTTTCCTTCTTGGCCCAACAGTCCAAATCATCCAGTGATAGCAAGAACCGTCACAAAAAGCCCAAAGACACCAAGCCCAAAGTGAAGAAGCTCAAGTACCACCAGTACATCCCTCCAGACCAGAAAGCAGAGAAGTCCCCTCCACCCATGGATTCTGCATATGCCAGACTGCTCCAGCAGCAGCAGCTCTTCCTGCAGCTCCAGATCCTCAGCCAGCAGCAGCAGCAACAGCAGCAGCACTTCAACTACCCTGGGATGCACCAAGGACAGCTGAAGTGAGTGCCAGCAGCAGGACTTAGCCCTGTCTCTCTCCAGACTTTCCCCTCTGTATCCATTTGTGCCAGAGCAAGGGGATAGAGGCACGCTCCTGGAACAGAAAAGTTTGGGAACAGCACAGACCCCCTCCAAGCCATTCTGGCTTTGCATAGTGGCTGGGGTACCTGTGACCTGCTGGTGGGACACCAGCAATCTCCTACAGCCCAAACTGGTTTTCCTTGGCCATCCTGAAGTCTCATATAGGAGACAGCAGACCCAAGGGAGCAGAGGGATGGGATGCTGGGCACAAAGACCCTGGGGAGCAGACAAATTACCCCAAATCTCCTTTGTTATTTCAGGCAATCAAATGAGCAAATGGTCAAAAGTTCAAATTCTTCATCAACTTCTGGCAACAACACCCCTCTTTCTCCAGTGAAAACCACGTTTTCAGGCCAGACTTGTGTCTCATCTGTCAAGCCAGGCCCTCTGCCATCCAACCTGGATGATCTCAAAGTGAGTACAAACTTTGCCACTTCAGGAGCAGAATGTCACAGCCTGAGTGTGCTGTGCTGCCTCTGAGTGTGTCAGGGGAGTGCCAGGGGCTGGAGGGGACGTGTTAGAGATCAGCACACCTGCACCCCCATGCTCTGAGCCACCCAGGAGTACAGCACATCACCCTGGGGCAGGGCTTGGTCACTGGGGAGGTTCTGAACATGAGGGCTTGCTGCTCTGGAGGTGGTGAGGGGTGCACTGCTCCAGCCTGTGTACCAGCAAACCAAAGGTGTAGCCTGGGGAGGCTGCAGGTCAGGCTAAAGGATGATCTGAGCTGCTGCTCCTGCAGCTCCTGGCTCCATCCCTGTGTGGTTTTATGGTGGACATCGTGGATGCTCTGACAGACCAGCCAGAGGCCATTAGGGGAGCATGGTGCCCCCTTAGTGACTCAGCTAAGGCCAGCTCAGCTCTCTGCATGAGCAGGTGCCTCCTGCTATGTGCACTGTTTTGAGCAGCTCTCATGCAGGCAAGAAAGGGCATAGGGGAGAATCCCTCATATCAGCTATTCTTTTATACATTGCTAATAGACCCTCAGTCATGGGGAAGGCCAAATCCTTCTAGGAGCAGAGGTAGAAGCAGCATGAGTTTGCCCTAGCTCCTGTGCCTGAGCATAGAGCATGTGGCTCCAAGGTGTCACAGTCTCTGAGCTGTCAGCTGGCTCCTGGTCTGTGTTACAGTCCTCTGCACATGGAGAAATCTGCTAGGAATGGAATCCTGATTTGCTTCCCAGACCCAAGGACCACTGCTGGTTCATGGAGAGGACTCACAGTTCTTGGGAGGAGGAAGGTTTTCCTGTTAGGAAAGGTTGTGATTCTGCAGGATGTGCAGTGGTCAGGATCCTGCAGGACGTGCAGTGGTCAAAACTCTGCAGGATGTGCAGTGGGCAGGACTCTGCATGATGTGCAGTGGTCAGGATCCTGCAGGATGTGCAGTGGTCAGGACTCTGCATGATGTGCAGTGGTCAGGATTTTGCAGGATGTGCAGTGGTCAGGATCCTGCAGGATGTGCAGTGGTCAGGA
>NC_031786.1:9757326-9763496 GCF_001522545.3 Parus major | reverse complement strand
CTGCAGGATGTGCAGTGGTCAGGACTCTGCAGGATGTGCAGTGGTCAGGATCCTGCTCATGGTGACTCTGGTGCCTGCAGGTGAGACAGGAGCACCTGGGAGGTCAGAACTTTAAAGCTGGAAGCTGTGAGCCAGTGATCTGAGACTCCTTGTTAGAAGCACTGGGTTTCTGAAGGTCTTATCTGCCCCTGGCCCTGATCACGAGTGACTTTCCTTGCAGGTGTCAGAGCTGAGGCAGCAGCTGCGGATACGAGGCCTGCCTGTGTCGGGTACCAAAACAGCGCTGATGGAGCGGCTGCGGCCCTTCCAGGAGTGCAGCAGCAGCACAGTGCCCAACTTCAGTGAGATCACCACCGTCACCTTCCCAGTCACCCCAACAAGCACCCTGTCCAGTTACCAGTCACAGTCCTCCACCAGCATGTTATCAAATGGCTTCTATCACTTTGGCAGCACCAGCTCCACCCCACCCATCTCGCCCGCCTCCTCTGACCTCTCCGTGAGCGGCTCTTTGCCAGACACCTTCAACGACGGGCCCATGTCTTCCCCACAGTTCGGCCTGCAGCCATCCCCGGTTCATGGCAGTGCTGAGGAAAGCCTCATGAGCAGCATGAATGGAGGGAGCATCCAGCTGGAACTGGAAGGAATAGACACAGAGAAGGACAAGATGCTGGTGGAGAAGCAGAAGGTCATCAATGAACTGACGTGGAAGCTGCAGCAAGAGCAGAGGCAGGTGGAAGAGCTGCGGATGCAGCTCCAGAAGCGAAAGAGAAGCAATGGCCTTGAGGACAAGCAGCAGCCTGCTCAGCATTTCTTTGGTGTCCCCATCAAGCAGGAAAACGCCGTGTCCAGCTGTCCCTTTGCATCCAAACAAATGGCCCTGAAAGGCCAGGCCGGCAGCTCGGAGAAGCTGAGTAACTGTGGGGTACCGCAGGTGCCCCACATCGTAAACAGCCACTGCCTGGAGCCCGCAGGGCAGAGCACCATCACCTCCTCGACATTCCTGAGCCCGCAGTGCTCCCCCCAGCACTCTCCCCTGGGGGCTGCAAAGAGCCCCCAGCACATCAGCCTGCCACCGTCCCCCAACAGCCACTACCTGCTGCCGGTGTCCCCCGAGGGCCGCAGCGGGTCCCCGCCGGGCAGCAGCTGCCTCCGCACAGCGCCGGTGAGTGCCAGCCCAGACCCCACGGGGGAGGCCTCTCCTCTTGGCCCGGGGCTGCTGGCAGCATGTGGGGCTGCCTGCAAGGGCAGAGAGTATCCCAGGGGGACGGTGGGTTGGAGGCTGATAGAACTGCAGGGTCCTTTGCAGGGTTTCTTCTGGTGGGCCCTACCACCGCAGCCAGTTGCTCTGGAGGGGTCACAGCACAGCTCTCATGCCCCATGGAGCCCTGGCACAGCTCTCATGCCCCATGGAGCCCTGGCACAGCTCTCACGCCCCATGGAGCCCTGGCACAGCTCCTGCTGCCGTGAGGAAGCCCTGGCACAGCTCCCCTCCTCGCCAGGGGACCCCAGCAAGCTCTCTCTGCCCCTAGGTGAGCACTGGCAAAGCTGCATGTGTCCTGGGAGAGCCTGGCAGAGCATCCTCTGCCCTACAGAGCCCTGGCACAGTTCCCTCTGCCCTGGGGAGCTCTGGCACAGCTCTCTCTGCCCCTGGAGGAGTTCCAGCAAGCTCCCTCTTCCCTGGGGGAGCACTGGCACAGCTTCTTCTACCCTAAAAGAGCCCAAACTCAGCTGCCTCTCGCCTCAGGGGGAGTTCTGGCACAGCTTGCTCTGCCCTTGGGGAGTCCTGGCACAGCTGCCCATGCCCCATGGAGCCCTGGCACAGCTCTGTACACAGCAGGGAGGCACCAGCACGGATCCCTCAGCTCCTGGGAGAGCCCTGGCACAGTTCCTACAGCCCTGGGAGACCCCACTGCAGGGCTTTCCAGCATCTTGCCAAGCCATTGTGGCTCCCAGCAGCGTGTGAAGGATTTTCACCACTGAGTTGGAGGAGAGCAGTCACCCTGGGGAAGTCTTTTCTCAGGAAGCTGGAGCAGGGCTGGCAGTTGAGGTCTGCAGTCAGAGAGAGCTTGTGCCTCCCCAGCAGGCCACCGCAGGCTGTCCTCAGCAGCCCCTGTCCCCCCTGGACAGGGACAGCTTGGGGAGGGGGACACGCTGCCAGCACAAACCAGCACAAGGCTCTGCTCAGCACAACCCCAGCCCATGCAGTGCCCTCCCAGGGCTCCCCAGGCAGCAGCAGCAGCACCTTTCAGTGGCCTGTGCTGTGCACAGGGGTGCAAGGTGTGCCCCACGGCAGGGGCAGGCTGGGTGTGTGGCACAGCCCACAGCAGAGCAGGGTGGCCCCAGGCAGGCACTGGGGTGCAGCCCTGCACCGTGGCACAGAGGGGGGCTCAGGGCTGTGTCCAGGGGATGGTGGGTGCTGTGGCAGAGCACGGCCAGTGAGGCGGGAAGGGGCAGCAGTTTTGGGTGAGGAGGAGAACACAGAGCTGCCAGTGGGATGGGCATGGAGGGTGGTGGGGTTGGGGTGAGGCAGGCAGTGGGGCTGCTGCAGGGGTGAGGAGGGACTCTGGTTTGGGGGAGCTGGGCAGGGGGAGCAGAGCAGGGGGGTGACCCTGGCACTGGGGCTGTGCAGGTGAACTGGGCACTGCAGCAGAGCTGTGGGGACAGTGGGCACTGGGACACAGTGCTGTGAGGTGATATCCAACAGAGGCAGCAGGGCTGCTCTGGGCAGCTGGGCAGTGGTCAGTGAGGCTCAGGAGGGAGCAGCAACAACACAGGGACATCTCCAGCTGCTCCCTCACTGCCCAAGGGCAGGGGGTGCACAGGGGGGATGGTCTCATTGTGTCCTGCAGCTCACCCCAACTCCAACACCACCCATCCTGGACATTCCTCTGCTGCCTGCAAGGCACTCCCAGGGGTGAGGGTCCTTCTTCAGTAAGAACTCTTCTTTTGTGCCCAGCACTGCAGTGCTGTTTCCCATGAGCCAGGGCTCCTTCCAGCTACCCTCCACAGAAAGGTGGCCAGGATGTGCATGGCCAGGCAGAGTGGCCTCACCACTCCCTGGGTCCTCTCCTGGATCCCACCTGGAGGGACCCTGGTGCTGGTTTTTGTGGGACAAGGCCATGGCCAGGCAGTGGGGAAGGACACACAAGGGCCTAGAGGTGATGGGGGCAGCAGCTGACAGGCACTGTTCTTCAAATGCTGTCCATTCTGGAAGGGGAACCTGGCAAAAATTCGGCAAAGATGTGCAGGTGTTTGACACAGGCAGATTTCCCTCTTTTGAGTGACCCTCCCTGGCCTGAGCTGTGCGAGGTGCCCCCAGTCAGGTGGTGATGGGGAGGGGCTGGGGTGGCTGGGGAAGTGCCTCATCACTGGCCAAGCACAGCTGACCAGCAGCAGCATCTCTGTCCTCCCTCAGTCCCACATGTCCACAGCTGACTGAGCACCAGGATGTCCAGTGTCACCGTGTCTGTGCTCTGGCACGAGGCCAGCCTGGCCCTGGCTCTCAGAGCTAGGGCAGGGAGCTGGTTTACCTGCCTCTGTCCTGCTCAAAGCCAGGAATTTTGACCCACAGAATTGTCATTTCCCTGGCACCACAGCAGCCTCAGCAGGGATGAGAGAGCCGGGCCTCCTGCCGTGCATTGACTCCCTTTCCCTGTATTTCCCCATGCAGATGGCTGCGCAGTCAGGCCAAAAGTTTTCTATTTCATCCCCAAGTTTTTGTAAGTCAAGCCCAGCCCTGTCAGAGGTAAAGCAGCCTCCACCCTATGAGGATGCAGTGAAGCAGGTAACTGCATGGTTTTTGTTTTCTACAGGGCTAGGGCTGCCCACAATGTCTTTTTGCAGTCAGAGGGACTCGGCTGCTGCAGTTCCAGCCCTTTCTGGGGTCTCTGGGTAGGACAGACCTGCTTCCATGAGGAATGGGCTTTTTTGAAGGGTTAGTTGCTGACTAGCTGCCACAAAGGAGCTGGGCAGGAACATGTTCCCTGTGCACCCAGGGGTCCTGACACCCCCCAAGTCCCCTGGGTGCCAGTGTTCTCTCTTTGGGTGCTCAGTGCTGTGTGAGGGACAGACCCTTGAGCATTCCCAGGTCACCAGGAAACCTCCTCCTGCTCTATCCACCCCCCTGAGCCACACCCTGGAGTAATGCATGGCCATTCCCCAGGAACACCTTCCTCCCCATCAGAGTCTGGAGCAGCCTCAGTGCTGGGACTGGTGGTGCCTTTAGGGAAGTGGAGTGATGCTGTTGGCAGGGTGAAAATGGGTTTCTGCCAGCCTGCAGATCTTCCAGTCAGGGAGAGGAGGGAGACTGGGCAGTGCAGGGAGGGCAGGCAGTGCCTGTGAGGTGCTGGGGCCAAAAGGTTGCTGTGTCCTGAGAGCCGTGGGACAGGGCAGGCTGTGGTGGCCACTGAGCAGAGGGTTGGCAGCAGGGAAGGGTTCTTTGCCCCCTGGATCCACTGTGACTGTGCCACGTCCCTGCAGTGCCCTGAATGCTGCTGCCAGCCCCATGTTGGTATGGCCTCTCTTCTGTGGGGTCTAAAGCCATCTTTTTTGGGGTCTAGAGCCATCTACTTGGCTTGTGGCTGGAGGGACTGTCCCCCTAATGCCCTCTACTCTCCTCTTTGTCGTTTGCTGCAGCAGATGACACGAAGTCAGCAGATGGACGAGCTCCTGGACGTGCTGATTGAGAGTGGAGGTACGCTCTGCTTCCCTCTTCCCCTCTGGGGCTCCCACTCCAGGCCAGCCTCGGTCTGTGGGGCTCAGTGCATCCTGTGCACCCCAGCAGAGCTGCCTGAGTCGAGTACAGCTTTCCCCTGCCCCCCCTGTGCCAGCAGCCCCCAAAATTGAACCCAAAAGCAGCCTGGCCCTCCCTGAGCCTGCTGCTGCGTGTGCCAGCCCCCTCCCCACAGTGTGCCCCCCATCCCCAGGGCTGCCAGTGCCACCTCCCAGCAGAGCTCTTCTGCTGCCCTCCCCTGCTCAAAGTGCTGCCCTTCCCCAGCCCCCTGGGAACAGCTGCTGGTGCTTGTGCCTTAGGGAGTGTGTCCAAACCCGGGGATCAAGGTCAGAAAGCAGGAAAGTGCAAGGGAGGGGGGCAAACAGTGCCACTGGGACTGAGTGGGGAGCAGGATCCATAGGGATGCCCAAGGGGTCAGCTGGAGGCCTGTGGTGGTGCCCAGCAGTGGTGGGCACTGCCAGAACACCTCAAATCCCTCTCATCTGTTGACAGAAATTCCAGCCAATGCCAAGGAAGATCGGTCCTGCCTCCAGAAAGTCCCTCAGATAATGGTGTCTACGGGGAGCTCCGGTGCCCCTGTCCCCAAGGGCTCTGCCCCGTTCGAGCCGGTGCCCTTCGAGCACTGCCCGGGCGGCAGCGACGCTCACCTGGAGGTGTTGCTCAATGCCCACAGCCCCCTGGGCAGGGTCAGCGAGATGGCCCTGCTGAAAATGGGGGGAGAGGAGCCCCACTTCGAAGGGATGATGGAGGGGTTCTCTGGCAAAGCTGCAGATGAACTGCTCAACTCCCAGGAGATTTTACAGACTCCCCTGTCACCCATGGAAACCCAGCTGTCCCCTTCCCCTGCCGAAGGCTCCGGTTTACAAATGAGTTTCACTGAGTCTCCGTGGGAAACAATGGAGTGGCTGGACCTCACCCCCCCCAGCTCTGCCACCGGCTTCAGCTCGCTCACCCCCGCGGGCCCCAGCATCTTCAACATCGATTTCCTGGATGTAGCCGACCTCAACCTGAACAGCAGCATGGACCTGCACCTGCAGCAGTGGTGAAGGGACGTGCTGGGGCAGGGGGCTGTGAGCCTGCAGCAGGTGGCACAGCATTCCTGTCGTGCCAGAGAACATGCAGGGCAAACTTGCCTCATCCAGGGGAAACTGGAGTCATTTTCCCAGCATATAAACTTGTTTGAATTTCCAGTCACTGAAAACTGACAGCACAATTCTGGTACTTTGGTTTTCCTCCATTGACACAACCCCACAGAGGACACCAGTGCCTGAAACAATACTTCCTTTGATTGACAAGAACTTCAGTTCTCCTTCTTTAATCTTTCCCCCCCAGTTTTAGCAGTCACTCTCGTGAGAACTGGAGCAGCTCATGACAAGACTGTGTGGTGAGGTGACCTCACCTGGGTGGCAACAGGAAATCATGGAGAGGGTAGCCCACT
>NC_031786.1:9683666-9756783 GCF_001522545.3 Parus major | reverse complement strand
TCTCCTCTCCTCTCCTCTCCTCTCCTCCCAGGGTGAAGAGCAGGGGTCTGTGCCCAGCCAGGTGCCAAGCACCCTTCTCTGGACAGCCAGGCTCCTGCCCAAAGCTGCACTGCCCCAGCATTGCCCTGCCTGCTCCAGGTGGATGAGAGATGGAGATCACCGTGTTGGCGTGTCCTGAGGGGCTGAAAGCCCAGGAGCCGTCCTGGCTGCATTCTGACCTGAATCAGGCTGCAGCCTGTGACCTTGGAGCAGAGAGCTCTGGACATTGGAGGCAGATTTGGAGGCAGATGTTCAGGATGCAGGCGCAGGATCGGCGGGGATGTGGCATCCCCGGTGCACACAAAGGGATGTGTGATGTGTTTTGGTCGAGGTAGGAGCAAGTTGTATGAAAGGACCAGGCAGGCTTTGAGGGGCTGTTCTCTGCACAGCCAGGTCAGGGTGATCTCCAGCCCTTGCATGATCCGGGAGCAGCGGGAGCCGGGCAGGGACACTCAGTGACCACTGAGCGAGCCCTCGTGTGGCTGAGGCTTTGTGGGAGTGCCTGCTCCTTTTCATCCTCCCCTCCAGCCTTCTGCCCATCCCCTGCAGTCTCCCCCTCCTCCCCGAGTTTCTCCAGCGTCACTGCTCGCTCAGCCCAGAGCAAGGCTACCGGAGAACAGCTGTGAATCACCGAGCCTGGAGGAGCCCGTTCTCCCGAAGCCGGCAGAGAAGGAAGCTCTCCCGCAGTGATGCTCCCGTTTGGAATCACCAGCATTTCTCCTATGAGTCTCTGTGCAATATTCTTCCTCAGGCTCTAGCAAGAAGGAGCCTTTGCTTCACTTCTTGGCTTCCACCAAAGAACTTGCTGCAGACTGTGTGATGGACACGTCTGTTCGTTGCAACTCTGGTTTTGCCAAAGTAAATATTGTTGCTGACAAAGATTGTTAAACTATTTACAGACTGAGTGTATTTAATATTTGTGTTACTGGAAGGACAGCACACGGAGATGAAGCTGCCTGGAGGAGGTCCAGCCTGGCCGTGGCTCCCGTGGCGCTTCCCCAGGGATGCTGGAGCTGTTGGAGGCAGCTCTGCAGCCCAGGCAGTGTCCCCAGCCCCTGGCTTTGTTGCATGCTGTATAAAGCACGTGGCAGTAGCTTTCAAGTCACTATTTAAAGCACCACTTTTCTATTGTACAAATGTCACAGGGCACTGCTAGGATAGACAATCACAGGTTGCATTTTTTTTAAAGAATTTCTTTTTCTAAGTGAGAGATTTTTTTGAAGCCAGTCCGTGGAGAATATTCAGAGCACTTGAACCAGAGTAGTGTTAGCTGCTCCACTGCAGCCTTGTACAGAGTTTTCCAGGTAATTTTCTCCTCTCAGCAAATGTATTTCCTTATTCAAAGGGATGCTGTCAGCTTCAAACCTGTAAGCAAGCACATTTCCTTAACTATGTTACCAGCAACACTTTCATTATTAAAACCCTTGTCTTGCCACTCTGTCTGCTCCTGGTTTGCTGTTTGACTTCACCACTGGGACAACCACAGCTATCCCAGCTGCCACCACCTGGTACCAGCTCCGTGCCCTGGGACACCTTCAAGGCCAGATGAATTTCACTCATGGCAGCAGTTTCTCCTGGAAGATTCCTGAACACACCAGCCAGCATCTCCTGTCTTTTTCTTCTGTAGGCTCTGGCTTTGCTTTGTCTTCCTGCAGACCCCACTCCTTGGGTCTCCCTTGAAAGGCAGAGCTGACTCCTGATATTTTTGTCAGGACTGGGTTGGTGGCTGCAGGGTGCCAGGTCCATGCAGAGCTCTGCCACAGCCAAACCTCCCTCTGCCCACAGGCACAGCAGGCTGGGACCTCTCCCTGGGGAACTTGGATCTTTCTGCACAGCAGCCCTGAGTGTCTGTTTCCAGATTTGTCACATCTTTCCTCTGATTAGAAAAGGTTCAGGTATTTTCCCATCCGTGAGCAAGGAGGGACTGTCCATGTGGGCTAAAGGTGAAATGGTCCTGAGGCTTGGCTCCAGTGAATCTGAAAAGATGCAGATGAACAAATAACCAGTTCCTATGAACATCTTTTAATGTCTAACCCAAATCCTGCAGCTAGGCGTGCTGTGATAAAGAGCCAGGTCCTGGTTACTCAGAGAATGAGGAGACAAGCCTCAGCCCAGGATTATTTCAGGAATATCGATGGACTGGAGCACTCCCCTGCCCTGTCTGCCTGCTGAGGAGAGCCTGCCCGTGCTGCCCCCCTGCAGCAGAGCAGCTGAGGAGGCTGAGTGTCCCCGCTCTGAAAGGCAAAGAGCTCCTGCAGGGAGCCTCAGCTCCGAAGGGCAGGACAGACACCTGCGGGGTGCCGAGGTTTGGAGCAGAGCACCTGGGCAGGCTGAGTCCAGACCAGGGTCCTGCTGCGGGCACAGAGAGGGATCAGAGTCTCCTGAGTCTCCTTCCAGGCCCCAAAGGACACCAGAAGCAGATTTTCTGCTTCATGGAGAACTCAACCCAGCTCTGCCTGAGCCTGTGTTCCTTCAGCCAAACTGGAGCAGCTTCCTGGGGAAGCCAGTGGGATGGGAACCCCCTCCTGCCTTGAGTCAGTCCTCACTCAGTCTGCCATGTGTAGGTGATTTTCCCACACAGTCTGTCCCAAGGAATTTAGGGTTCTGGGATTTTCCTTTCTGTCAATGCCAAGCTGAAGGATCCCAGTGATGTCCCACTCTCCCTCAGTCTTCTTGCCTGAAAAAACAGAGGTAATAAAAACAAACAAAGAAACAAAAAATGTTCTGAGAGTCAAATTAACATTTTTCATGCCTTTAGCAAGTTTTTAAAATGTGCCTCAGTTCACCATGAAGTGCTTCCCTCACCACAGTCACTGAGACACCCACAGCACCTCCCCATCAGCTCCCAGGTAAAGACAGACCTGGGAGCTGCTCAGGCAGTTTCCCTCCCACAGACACAGCATGGACACCCCACAGCTACCACAGGATTTACCACACACAGTCCTGCAAGCCAGCACATCTCAGTGTGAGGAGCTGCCTTCCTACAGCAAACCCTTGAGCCTTCTCGAGGCTGAGTGTGCTGCTGGGGCTGTTGGCACAGCTTCACCCAGCTCTTCTGCTCAGTCGAGCAGGGGTTTTCTGTTTGGACACACCACGTTCTCCTGATGGGAGGCTTGGGATTATGGCAAGACAAAGCTTTCTGGCTCCCCCCAGAGCAGCCCCAGACTGCTCTGCTGTTCTATTTCCAGCAGAAAGTGCTGTGTGTCTCCAGGAGAGGGAGTTTGTGCTTCATCTCATTCTCCAAGCACTTGCACAGCTGTAAACATAAAGGCAAAATACAGCAGCTGTTTCCTTTTCTTGTTCCTCACAGCAGTCCCCCCATCTTTGCCTGGGCCCCTTTCCATGCTCAAAGCAATGGCCACGTGTGATTTGTATCAGGAGTCAAAGGGAAAATAGAGTTGTTTTAAAAAGCAGCACCTGTGTGTTAACAGAATCATGGAATCACTGAGATTGGAAAAGCCCTCCCAGACCACGGAGTCCACCCTGACCCCCACCTCATCCCCAGCCCAGAGCTCTGAGTGCCACCTCCAGGAATTCCATGGACACCTCCAGGGATGGACACTCCAAACCTCCCTGGGCATTTCCAAGGCCTGAGCTCCCTTTCCATGGGGAAATTCCTGCTGCTGTCCACCCTGAGCCTCCCCTGGCCCAGCCTGAGGCCTGAGCTCTCCTCCTGTCCCTGTTCCCTGGGAGCAGAGCCCGATCCCCCCGGCTGTCCCCTCCTGCCAGGGACTTGTGCAGAGCCCCAAGTTCCCCCTGAGCTCCTTTTCTCCAGCCTGAGCCCCTTCCCAGCTCCCTCAGCCCCTCCTGGTGCTCCAGACCCTTCCCCAGCTCCGTTCCCTGCCCTGGACATGCTCCAGCCCCTCCATGTCCTTCCTGTCCCAGAGCTGCCCCCAGGGCTGGGGGTGCCCCAGCAGTGTCAGCACAGGGGGAACCCCCAGTAACACAGGCCTGAGCCCTTCATTTATACTCACCTGGCCCTCAAAGGAGAGACAGCGCTGGGATGAAGGCCAGGGGAAGCCATGCCAGAGTATTCATGGAAATCCTCAGCTCAAAGTGCTCCTGACAGAACAGGCAATGATGCAAATCTGTGTTCCACCTGCTTGGTCCAGGCAGGGATGGGTTTGAGCTCATCCAAACCTCAAAGCTGGTCTTGGAGCTCCCCAGACACGTAATAACCAGAGCACAGTGGGATTTTCTGGGTGCTGTATGGTCCTTGTTGAAGATCTAAGAAGCTCCTCGGCCACGCCAGTGGGCACAAAGGTGTCAGGAACTGGTGTGAGGTGCCAGTCTGGGCCACTAAGCACAGCCAGTGGCCAGTGGCTCCAAGACTTCTGGGAGAATGGTCCAAACAGAGTCTTGGCACTGGGCATGGAAACCAGGGCAGCCTCAGAGCCCGTGTGCTGGTACAGAGGGAGAGCCAGAACCGAGCCCTGCAGACCTGGCCCTGATGGCCAAAGGAAAATTCCCAGTTCCAGGGCTGGAGAAAGCCATCACATATCACTCAGGCAAGGAGTGATGGAATTGTCCAAGGGCTGTCAGGAGCAGTAGCAGTGGCCCTGTGCAGGAATGGATCCTGTTGGAGACACCAGCAGCATCTGGAACAAGCTCAGATTTTTTCTGTGCTGCTTCAGCAGTGACACGGTGACAACAGGATCCTCGGTGAGGGCAGTGAAGTTCCTACAGGCAGGAAAGAGTCCAGAGGGAGAATGGAGCATGAGTTCAACGAAGAGCAGTTGAGAGGGACTGAAATGTCCATAAATACATTCCCTCCAAGGGAAGGACCATCCCTGGTGTGTGCTGAGATTTTGTCTTCACCAAACAAGGGATCTTGGATTCTGACTGAAGAGTGAGGACAGCAGGTGACCCAAAAATATCCAAAGTATTGTGCTGGCAACAAAAAGCTCCAGAAAAAGGCTTGATGTGGTGGGAACACAGAATTTAGCCAAACTGACAAGAGACACGTGAATCTTCCACACTGTGAATCTCTACACAGCAAGAACTTCAGCTCCGTTTGTCTTCCCTGCCTCCCTTCTCCCAACACAGCTCCCACCCTCCAAGTGACCCTGCTGCTGTCAGGTGATCCACCCATTCCCAGCTATTCCTGGTCCTGAGGTACACCATGACCAGTGATCCCTGCAGGATGCTCTGGCTCTCCCACTCCTGGATGTCCCACCCAGCCACGGGAGCAGGACAGGCACTCATGACTGGGCCTTCTCCCCCAACACTCTTCCTTCCCAGTGGTTCCAGTTCTGCCCACTGGACTGGGCAGATTCCAGGCCCTCCACAGCTTCCAGGCAGAAAAGACATCCCAGCACCAGGCAGGACTCACCCAGGACTCTGAAACCATCTGGGTTCTGCAGACCTTGGCTGCTCTTGCAAAACTAAAGCAGCCATCAGAGCTGGGAGCAGCAGCTGCCCTTCCCCTGGAGGGTGGGCACGGCCACCTGCCCTCCTCACAGGGACAAGGTGTCCTGAGCCACCAGAACCTCCCTGTGCTGCAAAAAGGGCTCCCTGAGAGGTGCCTGGACACACCGAGGGTCCAGCAGTGTTCCAGAGAGAGAAAATACATCCAGAGCTCCCTAAAAAAAACCAAAGCTCTTTTGTTTGGCACAAGAAGATGTGAAGGTTCCAGCTGGAGGACAGGCCTGGAAGGCAGGTGAACCACAGCTCTTAGTGAACCTTCCCGTGCACATCTGACCTTACAAAATGAAAATAACAAGGTCACAGTCGCATCTTAGTTTTATTACAACTGACCTGCAGGCAAAAGAATAGAACTATTACATAAACACTCTGATCCATGTATAATAGCTTAAATAGAGGAGGAAGTCAAACCAGGATACCGGATAAAATATTCGGAAGCTCTTTGAAGCAGTTTTGTTCCTGAGCTTCATTTTACAGACAATAAGGCAACATCCCTGCACATCAGCTTTTTGATATTTTTATACAATTTTTCTATGGTACAAGAAAAAAAAAATAACCAGAATTCACAATGTACAGTTCTTACACTATTTTCACAGCTTCTGAACACTATACACCTTTTTTTTTCTTTTTTTTTTTTTTTTAATAGATACATTGCAATAAATGGTGCACCCTTAATAATTTATAATAATCTATGTTGAATAGGCTAAACCTGTCCTGTACAGCCACCCAGGCAGCAGCACCTCACTCCTGTCATTGGCAGCTCAAAGCTTTCCATTTCCATCCCCAGCAAACTGGTCCTGGAGATGGGACGGCCCCAGAGCACAGACCCAGCCATCCCAACAGGGCAGGGCAAGGCAGTCCCGTGTGTTTTGGGAGCTTCCATCTCAGTGCTGGCCCTCTGGCAGGTTTTTGGGTTCTCTGTCCCTGGGAGAAGTGTCAGATTTCCCCCCTGAAGGGAGGAGCAAAGCCCCACATTCGGCTGCCCCTCCTGGGGCTGGGTCTCCTCGGCCCCCATGGCCAGCACCCCCGAGACCTGGAGCAGCTGCAGGCCCTTTCCAGGGGCTGAAGGCTGGAGAGAGGAATCAGCTCCAGGGGGATTTGCCTGAGAAGGGCTCTGGGGGTGGGGACAGAACGACCACTTCAGCCATGCACAGGCTGCAGGATGCTCAGATTCAGTCACTGCAGAAACCTCTGCCTTGTCTGCTTTGGGAAGACTTTGGTGACTGCCTTGCCTGAGGAGCAGCCCAAGAGAACAATCCATGAAGGGCAGGACCAAGGGATGCCAGGGGCTCCCAACAGCACCAGCCTTGGTGCCAGCAGGAGCACCAGGACGTGTCACCTCTGTGGCCCCCTGGCACCAGCTGTGTCCCAGGGACGGCCTCAGCTCCCAGCTGGGATGTGCTGCTTGGTCTTCTCTGCCTCGGGCTGCCTTGCACAGGTGGCTTTGGTTGGACCTGGGGAGCCCTTCCTTGGGGAACCTGCCAGCACCACGGTGTTTTCATTCCCACTGTGCCGGGCTTGTGGCCAAGCTCTGATGGGAGCTCTGATCTGACACTGATGAAGTCCTACCAAGAACCTGAATCGGCTCAAAATGGAAAGCAGAGACCCTGCAGCCTCCACTTTATCCCTGGTGTGCTACTGAACACCTGAAAACTGCAATATTTGGGGGGGAAAAAAACGGTTTTGGGAAAAATTCATCTTTCAGTTAAAATTCATCTTGTCAGTTAAACAGAAAAGCCTGATGTGCGGTTTCACTCAGGAATGGACCAGAAGACAACAGCTTGCCTGGCCTTGCTGGACCAGCTGAGAGGAGTTAGATGCTCCTTCACCTCATCTCCTTCTGCACCCAACAATCTCAGAGAGGTTTGCTCTGGGTGCAGCACAGGAGCTGTAGAGGTCACAGAAAAGGTTCAGTCTCCAGAGGTGGTGAATTGTCCTCAGCAAGCTCAGCAGGGTGTGGTGGGCACAGAGCCCTGTGGCAGTCAGGGCCACCCCTCCATCCTGCCTGCAGTGGCCAGAAGGAAGAGCTCAGGTTTGGACTCAGGAGCTCAGGGACGTGGGGCTGGGTTGGGCCCCAGGCACAAGCAGCAGGGCTGGGGACAGCAGGAACACGAGAAACACTGGCCAGGACTCGCAGCCATCAGCAGCTGGTGGCCCATTCCAGCAGCTGCAGCCTCTGTGGATGGCACTGGGTGAAGGCAAAGCAAAGCCAGTGGGTGGTGAGCACTGTGCACTATAAACCAGGTCAACAAGCAGGTTAAATTCAATCAAGTAGTTTAATAATTCTTCAGGTCAAAGGTCTTATCTTACCAGGTAACAATTTACAGGACACCTAGTTAAGAGTGAAGAGTGGCTGGCTTGGTAAAAGGAGGAAGAATACATTATGTCCCATCTCAATAGTTTAATGTTAGCCTCTTTCAACGCAACATATTTTTGGTAAAGACATATTCACTATATTTAACATGATCTCTCTTTAACAGGAAGTTCAGCTGAACACACTGTCCCCAGAAAGTACACTGCGACTGTAAAGCAACAGAATTTCATAGCAGTAAATCTATTGCACTTTGTGAAGAATAAAATTCTCCTTTGCCTTTCCAGCTCCAGAAGGCAAAGCATCTCGTTGGTTAAGCAAGTTCTTCTCCCTCCAGGCAAAGTCTCTTAATGTTCAGACAGACAACGCCTAACTTTTGTTTGTTTGCTTTTTATTATTACTTGAAACAACAATCGGAAGAGTTTGAGAGAAAAATCTTTCCAGTAGCTGCTGAGAAGTCTCCAAGTTTTGAGTCTAGAAATGAATTTTAGGTGCTATCCAATCACAGTCAACAAATAAATGTACTTATTTCCACATTTCATGAATATGTCCACAAAAGAGCAAGATGAGGTCTCTCTGTGACCAACACTAACACTGTGTGATCAGGTATTACAGGGATGCACTTTATATGTGACAACAGTATACAGACAGGATGGAAATAACACCAATATTATTGCACATGGTGTCTGGGCGAGCATTAAAAACACTGCAATATGTGATGAAAATTCTTTACAGCTTGTTTTCTCTCAGCCCTTTTTCTAGAGTTTGATGTAGCAGCAGTATCAATCCACGTACATTGGAGAGCTGGGAGTTGCTGGCATTTGATCCAGGATTTTACAAACATAGCATGCAACATCCACTGTGCGTTCCTCATACATCAGGATGAAGGGATGTTTCTGGAAGCAGATAAAAAACAATAGTTACAGTCACTCTCCTGGCATGTGCTCCTCAGATAAAAACTGAGCAGGTGAATTTGTCTGGTGCAAGAATACACTTTGTGGTGGCTGTAGGACACCAGGACACAGCCTGGTCCGTGGCTTTTCCACATTGGGAAGCCATGTCTTTAACATGGGAGGTCACTGGGGCAGGACAGGACTGCAGAGTGTCAGGAGCTGACAGGGAGGAGGGACTGAGGGTGCAGCATCAGCAGCTCCTCTGTAGCACCGACATTTACTGAAATACTTTCAGGAGAGGTTTCATCAGCAGCGTTGTCACACTGGGGAGAGTGACAGGAGTGACAGGGAGTAGCTTGCAGAGATCAAACCCAAGCTCTGCTCTCCTGAGCCCTGACCCCTCTGCTCTGCCCAGCAGGTAGCACTGGCCAGACCCAGATCAGAGCAGCTGGGACATAACATCAGAGAGGGTCTGGGCCAGGACATCAGGCTAACCCCTTTCACATCAGGTGATGTAAAACCCCAGGGCTGACTGTGGAAGCACAGCCTCTAAGAGGTGCCTTCCAGGTGTCCAGAGCTCCTTGAAGGTGCACAGCTGCCACATGTGGCTGATGCATGCCAAAAGCATTGCTGCCCTCTCTCCTTTAGCACCCCCACCACAACAGGCCCTGCTGCTGCCCAGCTCCAGGGTTCTGCTCCTTCAGATCTCACTTCTGCCTGAGCCCAGCCCCGTGTGAGCTGTGTGTTGGAGCCATTGAAAGATGCAGCACTGACAACTCACCAGAAGCTCTTTGTACTTTGGCCTTTTGGACTCGTCCTTTGTAAGGCTAAAGAAAGCATAAAGATAATTAGGAGAATGTGGGATCAGGGAAAATGTTACAGACATCAAAAAAACTTTTACAGGATGTGATGCTGTCACAGTGGGACTCACCACCTTTGGTTTTCTGGAAAGCCCATCCTTGCACTGTGAGTGACCACAGGAGTAACTTCCTTCCCTCCTTCCCTCCCTTGCAGCCATCCCAGCTGTGCAGGCAGGGGCTGGGGATGTGTCTGACACAAACTTCCCTCCTTACTGTGCCTCTCTAGCACAGCATCTCAGAGGTTTTCTTCTAATTCCTTTCCTCAAGAGCAGTTTCCAAGGTCTGCCCTTCAGTCCCAACCCACACAAATGCCCCATCACCTCCAAGCCACTAAAATGAGAGAGGTCCTCCCTGTTATGCTGGTGCAGGAATGTGAGAAGAAGCCAGAAGTGCTGGACACATCATCCTTGCCAAACACCAGCCAACAAAAGGAGCCAACCCCAAGTGCTGTCAGCAGCACACAACTCACCACAAGTTGACGAAGTTGATGAAACTTGGGGAAAATTCCCTTTCCTCTGAGTTACTCAGCTGTGGTGGGTCTCCTTTCACTACTTGTGTCAACTGGTCAAACACACTGTTCCACTTGGGGTAGGGGAATCGCCCCGTGGCCAGCTCGTACTGCAGGGAGACAGCAACAGCACCAGACAGGTTTACATCAGGGAAAAAAATGTCTGCAACAGCCTTGAACCCCCCCAGAAGAAAGACTGAGATGAGATTCTTCATCCTATTCCCTGTATGATTCTAAGCAGGGGGAAGGTTTTAGCCAGCAGTGAGTTCTGCTGCCTGTGTGAGGGCCAGATTTACCCTGACCAGGTTTCTGTGCCAGCCATGTCTGCTCCTCTACTGAATATAAAACAAACCAGGGGAGAGCAAAATCCTCCAGTCCCTTCCCAAGCATCCTAACAACCACTAGGGAAAATGGATAAGAACAGATTAGAGTAACACAATCACATGATCCCTCAAGTTGGAGAGGACCCATAAGGATCCCTGAATCCAACTCCCTGCTCCTCACAGGATAAAATGAGTTTTTCTAAACATCAGTGATGAAAACAGAAGCTCCTGGTCCATACTTAATTTCTTCTGCTTTCACTTCTGCTTCACAACCTGGATAAATAAGAGCTTCTCACTGTATCAATGTGTGCAGCTAGCAGTGCTGTGGTTAAAGCCAGCGAGGAATCAGAATCCCAGAATCCAGGATTAACCAAAGTCTCTGTGCAGCCAAAGCACAGCAGCTGCCAGGGCTGTCAGAGGCTGATTCACACAGGCTGGGTGCTCTGCTCTGCACCACCACACTCAGCACCCTCATCTCAGATTCTGAACACAAAATAAATTTACAACCCAACGCCTCTTCCCTGCTCACATCTTGCTCTCTGCAAAACAGAGAGAGAGAGAGAGAGGAGGAACCATTTAGTGGAAAACATCCTGGCTGTTGCTGAGCCAGGAGGGGCCCACTTCAACCACAACACAGCAAGGAGCTGGGCTGTGCTGCCCACTCTGCAAAGCCCCTCACTCACCAATGTAATCCCCAAGCTCCAGACGTCCGAGCGCACGTCGTAGCCTTGCCTGGACGCGCTGGGATCTATCCTTTCCGGCTGAAACACAAGAAGGAGCAGTCAAGCTCTGTGCTGTGCAGGGAGCAATGAGAACCATCTGCAAACCTAAAAGAACTCTGAGACTGGCACAGCTCCGGAGGCAAACCTGTGGCCAGGGCAGCCATCCAACCCCAGCAGAGAAACATCTCAAGGAATCACTTAAAACACTGATTTTATGGAGGTGCGGTGTAAAAGGTGATCAGAAATGGCAACTTATCACAATCCAATGCTTCAGATATTTTTTCCTTTTGCACAAACACCTTGAATAACTGTGACTGTCTTATTTATTTAGTTTTGTTCAAGTTTGGGATCTCTTTAACACAAAGTCTCACTTTCTCTGTTTTCACAGCCAAGTTGTTCCCAAGGGATTGTGAGAACTGGAATCAACATCTCATCCACCACCCTGGGGAGTGAGGCTTAGCAGCATCTACCAGAACTCTTCTGCCCAACCAGCTACTAAGAAACTAATAAAAACAAGGTGCTTTAAGGAAAGCTGCTCTGAACATGGTTTTAATCATCCCTTAAAGGCAACTATGATGTTACAAGGCTTTAAGACATCCAAAATGTCTTTCGTAGAAAGCAATATTGAGCCAGCCATGGGTGATTCACACCTAAGAGCAAGTTACTCAGAGAGGTGAGCCAGCAAAAAACATCCTGATGCCTTGAATATCATCTTTGTAAGAAACCTCAGTCTGCCTTCTTTAGTTAAAAACAGACTAATTAACATGTCAAAATAAACATGCTCTCATTCAGTTTTGACTACAACAATACTAAAGATACCTACATAGCAATAAATTCTAAATTATGGGGTACAGGAAGTACTCTGAAAGCCCTGGTTGCTTTGTAAGCTACATTTTAACAGAATTCCATTGAAATGCAGTTGAGAAGTGCAGCAGCAGGTGGCCCAGCCCTGAACTCTACTGGGGACACACCATGATGTCTGGAAGCTGCCACCAGGGATGGACCAGCTCAGAACACAGAGCAGAGCCAGGGTGCCAGGCTGCAGATGAAGGAGGGAACTTGCAGAGGGAGCAGCTGCTCTGGGCAGGGCCAATCTGCTCAAAGGGACTGGTGGAATGGGTGGCACTGGTGGGA
This sequence comes from Parus major, assembly GCF_001522545.3. Classification (NCBI taxonomy): domain Eukaryota; kingdom Metazoa; phylum Chordata; class Aves; order Passeriformes; family Paridae; genus Parus; species Parus major. Next base: position 9,744,569 of record NC_031786.1, on the reverse strand, counting down.
TGGGTGGCACTGGTGGGATGGGTGGCACTGGTGGGATGGGTGGCACTGGTGAGACAGAGCTGGTTGTCTCAGGCACCCATGAGGGGCACCCTGCTCCTGTGACTGAACGGGGATTTGGCCCCAGACCATGGTGGCACAGTTAAAGGACCAAAATAAATCCCATCTAAATACAGAGCAGGAAGAATGCTGAGAATTTTCCATGTAGATCACATGGGAGCAATTAACACCAAGCAAGGAAGAGTCACCATGTCACCCTCTGGGGACCTGGAGCAAGGGCTGCAGACAAAGCCCAGCCCAGGTGTCCTTCTGGTGCCAAGTGCAAGCAGGAAAGGAAAAGGCTGAGGTGCAGACCCATCTCTGGATGTGATGATGGGGTGAAGGGACAGGGTATGGATGCATCAGAGAAGGGTACAGGCTGCCACAGGGCTTCTCCAGATCAGTGTCCACCTGAGCACCAGCATCTTGACTGGAAAATGAGCAGTGGGCACAACAGATCCTCCCTCTCTTCCAAACCCCAGCTATACAAACACAGCCATACACAGCCTGATCTCTGCCTGAACCACCTGGACACAAGACATCCAGCTGGCCCTGACAGCAAGGCCAGCAGCAACTGTTCACCTTCAAGGAGAAGTGAGAAGTTTGCAGCCAGAGGCTCCAAGCTAACCTGGGAAAAGGACCCGAGTGACCAAGGATGGAGGTGACACCATCACAGTCCACTCCTGGAGGCCTTGAAGGAGCAGGGCAGGGCAGGACATCCATCCTCACACCGTCTGGGTCTGCCCCTCCCTTAACCAAGCACTTCAGTCTCACCCTTCCTCTCTGACAGGGGCACTGGGTTCACTGGGGCACTCAGAAGGCAAAAAACAGCAATGTCACAAAGGCCACCAGAGCTGCAGCGTGGCACACGGAGCCCACTCCCAGCAGCATCCACACAGCCAGAGACAGGGCAGGGAGCACAGGGAGCAGCACTCAGGGAGGATGCAGGGCTGGCCAGCAGCACCCACTGCTGGGTGAAGGCTGTGGAACTTCACCTGGAGCAAACCCCAGTGCTGGCACCAGCACAGGGCACGGGTGAGGAGGGTCCAGAGGAGCCCAGGCTGCTCCAGGGCCAGCAGCTGCCTGGGAACTCAGTCCTGCCTTTCTTTCCTTCAGAGAACACGAGGTACCAACATTTACAGGCCTTTGCTCACTGTAACAATGGTGGGGGAGCTGAAAGCCAAAAGCAAAACAACCTCTCAGCACCACAGCTCCAAGGCTGAGGCGCCGCTCACTGTGACAGCTCCAACAATTTTGGTTCAAGCACACAGCACTTGCTTGGCAGCTGGACATGGCTCCTGCTGCCTCCTCAGAGCGCTCCCAGCCAGACTGGCTGACATCCAGGGTCGTTGTTACCAACAGCTATGTGGGCTCCTTCAGGGAGCAAGTGCCATGGGGTTGGTGGGCCTTGCAAAACGAGACACTATCATCAGGGAAAAGCAGCCAGCAGAGCCTCCCTGGCTGAACAGAGCTACTACTCTTGACCTATTTTACACTAAAAAAAATACTATTTTCCTTTTGAGAGGAGTGTGGCAGCCTGAGTCCTTCCCAGGTATATCCAGTTTGATCACAGCATCCCTTCAGGCATCAGCCTCTGCTGGCTTGGAGAAATAGCTGGCAGATGTGCCTGCACACTGGGGACATCTCCCCATTTCCCAGGCTCCCTGATACGTGGAAATGCTCATGTACTTGGAAAGGAGGCTGCAGAGCAGCAGGGAAGAGGCCAATCATCTCCCACATCCCTTGCCAGCTGCTGGCTGCCCCACAAACCCTGTGCCCTGCCAAAACACAAACCAAACTGCAACACTTTTGCTCACTTAAAAGTCCACCCAAGTTTGGAGCTGCTGATGGAGCTGCACAAATCACAGACAGACAGGAAAAAGGAAAACCAAAGGGCTATGGAAGCACTGACCCACCTACACCCCAGGGGAAAAGGAGCACTGCAGCTATTTAAAGACATCTCAGGGACTGTCATGGCATAACTACACCAACAGCCTGAGCAGAGCTAACCACCTACCCATGGCTCAAAGATCAGAGTCAGGGCAGACAGGTTTTGCCTGGACAGGACACCACAGCCAGAGAAAAGCCATCTGAGAGCCATGGCCTGAGCCAGATGGGAATCATACCTTAAAACAGAGATATTTTCCTTTTTTCTACTTGGTGGTAGATTAAAAATTCAGAAAACAGTATTTTTCAGCATACAGAGCCATAAATATATAGCCAAAATTCAAGACAGGCACTAAAATTAAAGTTATATGAACAGCAGCAGGCACACAGCTCCCTGCACAAGGTTCATGTGAGAACAGAGATGCATTTTCAAAGCACCCTGAAGCACTGAAGTGTTTAAAAACCTCAGACAGCTTCCAAAATCATCACTGCAGCTTTTCTCTCTGGGAGGGGGAGGGCAGCAAACAAGCAGGACAGACTCCCAGGAGCCACAACTCAGCCCCAGCAATTTCCACACAGCTGCTCAGCTACTGCTGCTCTCCAGAATCACATTCTCCTGGAATGGAGTTCTGGCACACTTTGGAATTAAAGTGGTTTACAAAAATCACTGTAATTCTGCTCTGCAATAACTTCTGTGACATAATCTTACCAGAGCAAATGGATTTCTTGCAGACCAAGACAAGCCCTGCACCCCTGGGAAATGGTGTTTTGGACTTGCTGGAGGGCACAGAGCTCCCCTCCACTCCAGCACCACAGCCATGGCAGCAGCAGAGGAACCCAGCAAAAAACCAGCAATTTGGTCACTTTGCCACAGCCTGGATGAGACTTCCACAGCAGCACTCCATCCAGAGCTCAGTTTCATCCAGGAAAGGGGTGTTCATCCCACAGGGAACAGGCTGATAACGGGGAGGGTGAGATCCCCCAGAGCCCAGGGCTCATCCCACTCACCGCCATGTACGGCCGGCACCCTGCATCCCGCGTTTTGGCAATGGAGTCCACGAGCTGTCCACTAATGCCAAAGTCACAGAGTTTAATATTTCCATTTCTGTCCAGAAGAATATTGGAAGGTTTGATGTCTGCAGGAGAAAGAAATTTAAAGCAGTAAGTCACGGCTGGAGGTTTCAATTTCAAGCAGAGCAGCTGCAGAGGATCGAGGCCGGCAGCGTCACGCCGTCACCTTTGGCACCGGATCCTGCACGGGAGCACGAGGGGATGGAGCCAGCCCTGGAGATGCCACGTGCCCAAAGGCAGAAGCAGATGCACAAACACCCTGAAATCACTCACATGGAAAAAACACAGGCTGAAAGGGCAACAGAAAGACACTGGGACACTCGTTCAAAACCTGCACTCAGACTCGTGGCAGTAACAGGTGCCCTGCTTACACTCTGAGTGAACCATGGGCTGCTAACAATCCTTGCAATTATTTTAATGGACAAGAAGAAAAAGTATAAACTTAAAAAAAGACACAAGGAACTCACCTCTGTGAATGATTTTCAAGTTTTCTTTTAAGTGGTTTAGTGCTTTCACAGTCTAGGAAAGAAAAATAGATGAAAAATAAGCAGATGTCGTAAGAGTCCTGTGATTATTAAATTTTTGGAACTCCATGAACAGGGGTAAGAAGCATTTAATACACTGAAATATCAATGCTATAATATGCCACGTAATAAAAGCATTTTTCTCTGAACCTTTTCTGCAAACAGAAGGTGATACAAGAGAGAGTATGGGCTTAAGTGAACATACATCCCCTGTGACCTGCAAAGATCCCACGCTGGGAGAGGGGAGTAAGGGGTGGAAACAACAATCTCTGATGTTAATTATTCTGAGCAATAACTTATTTCAATCCCTATGCTGTATTTTTTTCAATAAGTCACAACTGTTTCAATTATCTGACTTTTCATTAGGCCAGAACTTCCAGGTTATACCAAGAAAACATCAGCCAGGTTCTCCAGTGCTTTTGGGAGCCTTTGTACAAGACTGCCAGAAACTTCTCTGGTCTGGGCTGGTGCCTGTGCTGCTGGTGCTCCCACTCAGGCAGAGCAGGAAGCTGGTCCTGAGGTCTGTTTATGAACTGATTACTGACCCCAGGACCTCCTTTTACACCATGCAATACACTGTGGGAAAGTCATGAGCACACTAAGAACCATTCCCAGTGTGGTGCAAACAGCAACAGCAATTCTGCTCCACAGACCAAACAGCTTTTCACATGGAGTGTGATCTGAACAAGGTTCTGAACTTTTCAATTATCAAGAGAAAGCTTTAACAAAATACTCACAGCTAAAGTGATTTTGCCTAAGATTTCTTCTGGAATAACATCATCTAATACACTATATACATATTTGTAAAACTTATCAAACGAGGTAGACATGAGCTCCATACAGATCCAACAGTCACCCTGGAAAGAGAAAATAATGTGTGTTACTATGTTGAGATAAAAATGAGAAACACAAATCAGAGAGCATAGAGATCTGTTGAATCCTATGAAATACATTAACAGCAGCATGCATTTGATAGAAAGGATGGAATTCAACTTGATTATTTTTAGCAATGAAAGACTTGCTCCCATTCACAGTAGAGGTATTTACCTGCCCAGCTCACACCCAACATTACAGTTTAGATATTTGAACCCAGATGAATCCAAGCCTCACACACCGTTCTGCTCTCCAGAAGGCTGCAGGCACAGTGGAACACCCAGAAGAGGGGAGCTGTTTTCCTAGGAAGGGCTGGCTAGCTGGGGAAGAAGGCTTTGGTTTACAGCCACAGTCAGCTCCAGTTTATGCTGCTCATTTGGCATCAGGCTTTTCACATCAGCTCAAGGCAGAGCAGGAGCTGATGTCATCCTCTCAAGGGCTGGTACAAGCCTGAGCCCAGAAAATTCTCATTTCACCCAAGAAGAAGATGGAGTAAGTGCTGTGACAAACAAGGAAGCAGGGACGTCACAGTGAAAAAGGCCAGAGCAGCACAGCAGGACAAGGGCATAACCAGCACAGTTCAAGAGACCTGGAAAAAGGTGAACTTAGGCTGCTACAGACCATAGGGTGGCTATGGAGGAAGCTGGCTAAGGAACTGGTCAGATTTAAACTAGAGAAATGAAATTGGGCAATACACGTAGACAATTTCTCTTTTCCACACCAGCAATGAAAGCAAAGTGCAGGTGAAGCACTTCCATTTGATGGAGAGTGGCCCAGGGCAGGCAGTGTGGCTCCACAGCCAGTCATGTGAATAAATCAAGTGAGACTGGAAGCCCACCAGAGCTTTATGAGCCATCTGTAGTGAGAGCAGCCTCTCTCTCATGGACTGGTTCTACTGGCTACAGGATCATTCAAAAACTGCTTCTGTTTTGATCAGATTTATAAAAAAATTGAGACAGGCCTGGGCTACTGTACTGAGACCATGGGAGACTGGACTGGTTCTAGAGAGCCAGAATGCCACTGATCACCTGCAGTCTTGTATTAATGTCCAATTGCACCAGTACTGTGAGTGGCTTCCATTGCCAGGCTACAAGAGCTGGTGTTTGGACAGCAAAACAAACCAAGTGAACAACATCTGAGCAGAGCCATTACCATAATAAAGGCTTCATTCATACTCTGCATCATAGGTTGGGATGGGTATGGTACTGAAACTTCAAAGAAGTACAACAGATTTCTATCCAATGGTGATTTTTAAGCATAAAAAAAACTTTTTCATGATCAAAAGCACCCAAGGAAAGACCTGGTTTACTGGTCTCCTAAAGTAGATGCCAAACAGAACTCCTGAATGGGGGCATTTATTGATCTGATAATATAAAAACATACACGACCTACATGAATTCACATCAGCAAGATCAAAGGAAAAAGGTAACAGGCCTTTTCCACTACACAGCATCCTTAAGGCTGGTGGCAAGATCCAAAACTCTACAGGCTAACTCTTCCTGGGACTTGGAGAGCCTCACCTGCTGGCAAACTGGTGAATTTGAATGGGAAGAAAAAGGAAGACTGGCTGTGCAATGGGAACTCAGCTGTCTCCCTGACCAAACACCAAGAAGCACTGATGCACATGGGCAAGTCCTACTCCACTGAGAACTGTGAGGACAAAACCACCCTAATGAAAGTTTCACTTTAAATTTTGCCTCTTGGGTCAGGTTGATTTCCAATGATAAAATGACAAAAGTGCTTCCATTTTCTCTTCCTCCTAGAGCTATTCTTGCAAAGAATGCATTTTAGTCCTTACTGGGTATTAGATTACCAGATGCTAATGCACATCTTGCAGACATTCCAAAAAAATGTCCAGGAACACCCTGTGTATTTAATTCAAAATATCCCTGTCCAGGACAGACACAAAAGCCACTTCACAAGCAATGGAGATGCTTCAGCTTCTCAATGCAGAGAATTGCCATTGACAAGGGAGCAGGAGTCACGAAGATGTCACTCATCTGGAGTGCAGCTCATCAGGAAAGAACACACTGGAGGTTCCCTGTGAACATGAGGGAACACTTTTTGTGAGGAGGATTAACCACTGGCACAGGTGGCCCCAGGAGACTGTGGAGACTATCCCTGGAGAGAATCAAAAGCTATTTGGATGCAGTCCTGGTCAAGTGGCCCCACTTGATGGGGGCTGGAAAAGGTGACCTCAGAGGTCCCTGCCAACACCCACCCACTCTGTGATGCAAATGCTGAAGATTTATCACATCTGCTCACTGCAGGGGCAGCCAGCTCTTTATGCACCAGTGAGAGAGACTGACAAATGTCACCACCACCAGCAGATATTTATGTGGCACACAGGACATATTTCCTACAGACCAGGGACTGACAACAGGGACAGATGTGCTCAGGAATGGCAGCAAATTTGCATCAACAGCGAAGAGATCAAACAACTGAGCAAGGCATGTCAGCAATTCACAGCAGCCAGCACTGTGCTACCAACACATCCATCCCAGCTCTTCTCTGCTGCCAGCAGAAGTTCCCCATGGGCTGATTTACCCAGCTCCCTAGGCATGTTCTGCAACTTGCAATGAATTTTTCATTGAATAATTTTATCAAGTATTGAACTTGTTGGTTCAAACTTGGCTCAACTACACTTGCACTGTGTAGGAGTCACTCCTGAGATTCCAAGTCAGATAAGGCTCTTTTCTCCTTTTGAAAAGAAACACAATCAGAACAGGTACTTTCAAGAGCCACTAGTGTGGTCATGGTAACTACCCAAACATTCACAGCTTTACAGGTACTGTTTCAAACCAGAGCAACTGTAAAGCTTGTAGCAGACAGGCAAGAAAAGAAGACCATCTGTTTTCCAGACCTAAAAACCTCTTAAAGCAGCTACACTCAGGGCCAAAGTCTTGGGGGTCCCAGTGCAACCCACAGCTCCTCTTTTCTCACAAGAAGAGACTCAAGTGAAATGTTTGCAGAACACCTGTCAATCAACTTTTTTTTTTTTCTTCCCCCATCTAGCAAGTACAGCCTTGAGAAGAAACACACAAGCATGAGCAGCCAGATCCTCTTCAGTCACATCTCTGATGGCTGATGTGGACAGCTCTGTGTGCACCAGCAGGACTGGGCTCTCCTGGGTGCAATATGGAAAAACCAGCTGGTCTCTTGGGGCCAGTGGGAACCCCACAAAGTTCAACAAGTGTAAGATCCTGCACCTGGGTCAGGGCACTCACCAGTGATTCCCATGATGGGATTGAGAGCAGCCCTGAGGAGAAGGGCTGGGAGATACTGGTGGATGACAAATTGAACATGAGCTGGTAACATGTGCTTGCAGCCCAGAAAGCAAACCATGTCCTGGCCATGGTGCACTGAAGTCCCTGACTGCACAGACTGAAACACCATCTTACACTCTTTCAGCTTTGTTCTTGTTTCATTGACCAGGGAATTTAATCTCATCTAGTGAGTGCCAATGAGCCGAAGCAAAGTCCTGTACCTGGCAATCAACATGTTACATGTTCCATCACAGAAATGTCCTTTCTGACTGAAGAACAGGCAGCAAATTATAAGGTTCAGGTGCTGCCTGCTGAGGGACAAGCAGCACCCAGAGAAGACTCTCCCTATCACAAAATGCAGAACAAGCAAGAGAAAATACAACTACAGAAATTTTGTGGTATTTTCTGCCTTTCCAAATCGAACTGCTGGTATTCCCAGGGGCTGCCACAGGAACTTGTGCTCACAGCTACTTCCCTAACTGCAAGCTGGGACACTTGTCTGGCTACAAACTAAGACCTTCCATAATTTTGTCCAATTTGGTTTAGTATTCCCAAACTGTCAGGATCCCAGGGCTTAGCTCTGCCTCTCCACATCAAACACTCCCTGTTGTGGAAGGCTGCTTGCCTTCCCTCTGTGCCAGCTGCCCTGCTGTTTCTCCTGGAGCTGCTTGGATCCTGCCAACCTTCTGACTGCACAAGCTGCCTATTCAGCATGTTAAACTCCTGTGAAGAGGCTCACATGGACAGGTTTCACCTTTTAGGAGCAGGCAAAGAAGATTTCTCAGCAGTTGCTCTAGCCATAGCCAGAGAACCTGAATCCCAGCTCAGAGTAGGTAATCCCAAAAGGATTTCCTTACTTTTCACCTTGAAATGCTGGAACAAAGAGCTTTGTTTTATATAGTTTGCTGCAGATTTCCTGAGAGAGTTTCAGTCTTCACCAATGTCCCATGATCTTCATGATCCCCAAGGGGATGGTGCAGCAGTGACCTGGATCTTTCACAGTTATTTGAGAACTGATCTGATATGTAGACTGGGGAGTCAGACAGATCCAAACAGGCTGCTGAAATTCCTTTTTTCCCTTTCTGTGCTTCTCTGCTGTCATACTTTGCTATCTTTAAAAGATTAAAATTCTAGTTAATACTGGAACAATTAATAGGACAAGACACAAAACTTTATGGAAGCCTCCCAGCCCAGCCTTTGTACCCCTGAGGAACGTGACTTGGAACATCCCTAGGCAGTGAGGGACCAAGGAGAGGGGAAGGCTGGTTCCATCTCAGAAGCAAACAGGACTTATGCTGAAGGGGGAAAAGGGGATTTCACTCCAACAAGAGCAATGCCAATGAAACCTTTCCTAGACAGAGCATGCAAGGAGACCTGGGAGCCCTGCCTGGCTGCAGGATGATGAGATTTTTGGACATGACAGAAAGTGCAGCCAAGCTGGAATTTGAGTGCTTTTATATTGTTTATGTATTTACATTTACACCCTGAGATATGCCCACAGCTGAAGGGAGGTGAGAGGCTTGCACAGCTCTGAGCATGTTGCTCACCAGCATCTGGCAAGACACTGTTTTGTCCACAGACCTTCCCTCACACCAGCTGAAAGACTTACCACCATTATCTCAGCAAAGCCAGAAATTTCCAGCCAAGCTGAGGCTCCACACATGGTAGGAGCTTGCACTGTGTGAGCATGGACAATGCCTGCTGGCCCAAAATGGCTCCATGTTCAAAAAACCAGAAAAAGCAGAGCGTGGGAAAAGGAAGGATTATTATGCTTATTTTAGAGAATGGGATTTAAACCAGAGGAGTGACCTGGCAAAATTACAGAGGCAGACTCTCTAGAAGCAGGAGTTGAATATTCAGACACAGTTTTGAGTTTTATCTACAACACTGACCTCCCTCTAAAAGTTTTCCAGTAAAACCTCACAAGACTCTGCACATGCTGCTATGCCTGATAATCCCCAAAGACCACCTGCAGCCCTTAGGTCTCTATTTTCCTTCTTCTCTTGAGCAGAGGTACTGGATTTGTGCTGAAGTAATGGAAAACAGCCAAAGGCTCCATGTCTGTCCCCCTATACTGTGACAGTTTCAGAATAGAGCAGTTACAGGAGCAGGGATAATCCAAGGCTGCAGAAGAACTACAAGAGGAAGGAGAAGAAGCAGTCAGATTTCAACATCCATCTTCTCCAAGCCTCCTGTTGCAAAGGGACCAAATGCTTGTTCAGAAGTGCCCGGACACCTGGGTCTCCTGGCTAAACACCCTGAGTAAAAGTGGGGAATCAAGAAACATAACATGTATCAATTTTCTCTTCCTTAGCATGAGCTTCAAACTACCAAGGGAAAAAACAAGGTAAAACCCAAACTGTGCTACAAGTGAAGCAAGTTTGGGGTGCCCACCTCTCTGAAGAGCGCGCCATAAAACTGAACAATGTACGGGCAGTCACTGCTTCTCATCACTACATCAAGGTCCATCAGAAGCTGCTTCTGCTCCTTTTCATCCACTGTCGACCGAATTCTCTGAAAGAGGAAGAGTGGCAGAGACTTTATCACTTCCATGCCATTACTGTATGCTCAGCCCTGCTGATGGACTCTCGTGACCAGGAGCCCAAACCCAAGCAGAGCAGGCAGTCCCCCAGGCATGCTCAAAAACACTCTGGAGAATCAAGCAGTGCTCTCAAATAAGAAATGTAACTGAACACTTCTAAAGCTGTTTGATCAGCCTATAAAACCCTCAGTCCTTGCACAAGCATCAACATTTTCAGATGAAATGTCAGAAAGAAATTAAAGAGCTGAAATTTCATTGAAAACTACAGCAAAACACCACATCCAGGCTTTCATTTCAAAACAAATTCCCACACAGTTCTTAGCCATGCTGGATGGAGCTTGAAGACTGGTTTGAAATTTAACCAAGGAACATTATGTTTAAAATTTCTAAGCACAGAAGCCAAAGGCTCCTTGCACAGCCTCCACCATGGCTGGGGAGAAGGGACTGCCACAGAAGCCAGGGGACAAATTTCCCTGGTAATGTTAAAGATGGGCAGCAGTTCTGTGAGCTCTTCTCACAAAACTAACAATCCATTTACCTAGTAAAGCTGAGGGAACATCAACACTGTACAGAAAATACTTTATACAGACACATACCCCATGTGTATATTGATATATATATATATGTATACACACATGACATTTCATATATACACTATATATTATGAAAAGTTTCACTTGGGCTTCAAAGAATAATGCACATTTGAAAACTGAAAACTGCATTTTCAAACATGAAACTGGTTAAATGAAGGATGGAGATGACCACCCTGTTTTTCATGTGATTTTACAGATATATTTAACATCTTGCACTAATTAATATGTTCTCTGAATCACAAGTGAGGAAATCGTGATCCTGAAGCTGTGATTCACGTTGAAAAACCATTAAAAAAATAAAAAATAAAAAATATCTGGCATAAAGTCCAAAGCAACAGAGGTAGCCAGGACCATCCTCAGCAACAAAAACTACATAGTTATCCAAGAAAGAGAAATTATTCAAGCTTGTAGAAAAGATCTGCAAGATATTAGCACCCATTTCACCAGTACTATGGCCCCAGGGGCAACTGCTGGTGGCATCAGGACCACACACATCAGCCAGCCCAGGCCAGGTGAATTTCAGGGCTGGCCATTCATACAGCACCACATGTCTAACAGTGCACCATTATGTATTTTAGGACTTCTTTTGTGATGACCCATACAAAATAAGGACAGTACACTGTGATTTTCCTTACCTGTAGTATTTCCTGGTATTTTGGTATTTAACCACTTGTTAATGTTCTAGTACCTCTACTTTGGCCTAAACCAGTAAATAATATGTTTATATTTTTTGCCACCATGTGAGTTCTAGAGTTCTTGGGGACCTGTCAGGAGACTCATCCAGCACCCACAGTCTGTAACACCCATGATGTGCTGAGCAGGTGGGGTTCTGTGTCACCAACAGAGCAAGAAGCAGCTCAATGGGCCAGGAACGGAGCTAAAACACTTCACCTCCAGGTCACTGGTTCAGGTCTGTGCCACACAAGTTCAGCCAGCCACTGGCTATTCCCTCCTCCTGTGCCCTCACCATACAAAGCTCTGCAATCCCCTGAGAGGCTGAAGGCTGAGCAGAGTGAATGTTTCTGTCCAAGTGACAGCACTGTGGGAAATGGAAATGTCACTACCCTGACCTCCATGGAAGGTGATGGATGCCAAAGCCACTGTGGTGAGACCTAAGAACATTAGTTCAGCCTCTCACTGAGACATAACCCACACTGAAAAGGTCACCTCTGGTGAGGAACCAAAAGCTTTTCTCCACATTGTATCCTCCTTCTGTGCCCACTCCATGTCTGTCTGCAAAAAGCCTCTGTCCTGGTCACCTTAGAGTTGTCCCAGCCCTGCCCTGCATTCCCCTTGCACCTGTCACAGCCAACCCCACAGCATCCACCTCAAAGTCCACAGCTTCTCCTGAAAGCATCTCCTCCCACCTCTGACATTCCTCCTCTGCTGTCACTTCTCCAGCACTGGAAGCCATGTGAAATATACACTGTAGGGTGGAGGTGATTTTAATGGCACTCCAGAAAAACATTGGAACCAAACGCTCCTCTCCTCAAACATGAGCAAGAAAGGGCTGGCAGAGGACCCAGAGCACAGACAGTGCGTCAGCTACAGGGCAGAGGACAGCTTGAGAAGCCAGCGTGGACACTACAGCAAACACTGCTTCAGGGAGTGAAAGGAATGCCATGATACAAGACTGGGAGCTCTCATAAAACAGCGCTGGAGACTGGCAAAGTCAAGAGAAAGGGAGAGCTCAGAGGAGAGCATGCAGCACAGCACACAGACAGGGTCAGCCCAGGCTGGACAAGGTTTGTGCCAGGGAGCCTGCTGCAGCTCAGCACTCCTCCCAGTTCAGCAGCAGAACAGGAGGGTGAGGAAAGCCAACAGCAGTCCCTACCCAAATAGCTCATGATCCATGATACAACCTGCTACCTCAACCCAAGGCACAGGGCAAAGCACTGCAGCTCCCACAGACACTCCCCAAGAACATGGGAATGGCAGGGAAGGAAGACACAAGGTGAGGCAGCTGCTTAAGGCAGCATTTCAGACAGGGATGGACAGGAGCTGACTTCAGGCCTTACAGATCTCAGCCCTGTCACCTTCCTGCAGTCACTGATAAGTGGCCCCACAGCCAAACAAGCCACAAATGGAAAAAGGGGGATTTGTAGTAGAAACTTATGGAGTCTCCTTTTTAACAATTCCTTGTTGCCCTCCAATTTAAACTTTATCAAATCATCTAGGAGAAAATTTTCCAGCCCTTTTTAGTCAAACACAGGTTAGGACAAAGCCTCCCAACATAAGGGAGAAGAGCTCTGAAGCCATGCTTTGAGTAGCATCAACAGCAAAAGCACAGTCTGTGCTGTGGATTGTGCCACTCTGAAACCTAAAACCAGGCAGATTCCAGAAACTTGACCCAAAACAGAAGAGATATCATCCAGCCCAATGTGCACACAGAAAGATTCAGGTGCAGTGTGAAGTGACCAGTTGAAAAAAAATCTAAAAAAAAAGAAGGAAAAAAAAATAAATCTGTAAACACCAAACTGAAACTCAACTCCTTGAGCTGTGAGACAATCCAGAACTGTCCTGAGTGGCTCACCAGTGTCCTCAGCAGAAAGCTCAGCACAGCAGTGCCTGGCAGTGCCATGGGAGAATTGGTCCTTCTATGGGATAGCAGGGATTTGGGACAACAAACCAGTAGCAAAAGAGGGTTTGCCCAGTCACTGCTGAGGATGGGAATATCTATCTCCCCATGTGAAACACATTTACTGCTGACTGAAGTAGATCACAACTAGTTTCCCACCTCCTGTCATGAGGCTCTAACTTTCACCGTTCCTTTTCAGTTCTACCTCATCCACTCCCTCCCCAGCTACCCTACCAGCAGGACTGGGAACACTGGTTTCCCCAACTCTCAGCCAGCAGACCTAAACAAATGACTGAAACAGAAAATTCTGAGTGTGTCACTCAGTTGTGGGAAGAAGTACAATGATGGTTTAGCAATAATAAAACCCCAAGACTTCTCTTTGGAAGTCATATGGACATGGGAAAGACAGAAATGTGCCCCTGGCAGGAGCTAAATATACAAATGTATCATTCTGATGGGCCTTTATGGGCTATCAGGCATCCAGGAAAGGATGGAAGGATCATGGTGGTATAAACAAATGTTAAATTTCTGCTCTCAGGGGCATTTGATACTTAGCAACCTCCTTCAGCTGTGAGACTGCCATGGAGAAACCAGAGAAAGTCAGACAGGAACTTCTGGTTTGAAGCTGTGGGTGAGAGAACAAGTGCTGACTACCAAAACAATGTACAAGAGACTCTGTGCTTGGAACAAGAAACAGCTCCAGGGCTTACTGGCTTCCCCAGAAGAACAGGGGTCTTTTATGGGCCCATGGGCTTGACACCTCTGATTACCCAACTGATCTTGAAAATGCCTCTGATTTCCTTAGGACAAGTTTAGAGAACAATTAGAGCACATCAAAACTAGTATTAAACTAAAGAGAAAACAGGAAACCAGCAACAATGGCTGAGGACACTGACTGGAACTGGAGGATGGACTAGGCAATACTGCACTGGGACTAAGTCAGCTGGGCTGAGGATATTGGAAGACACAAAAAATTCTGGCCTGCAGCTGAAAATCACTTTATTTTGAGGTGGGGGAATCTGAACACTGTGGACAAAACCACCCTCTCCCCCAGCTGGGTTACTCCCCTCCACTCGTGTCTCAGTGATTTCTTTCTCAGCCAGATGAACTGGTTGAAACAAAACTGGGAGAAGCTGCTGATGGTGAACCCCAGATGTCCAAGGTGTTCCCTGCTGCAGGGCAAAGAGGTGAGGAGCAGGTGAAGATCTCCTGCCTGAGCCTGAGGCTCAGGCATCACTGCCAGGAACACCAGATGCTCAGGACACCACTGCTGTGTTTAGGCTCCTAACCTGCACAGGAGCCACCCAACATATCAAAGGTTGACTATGTAAAATATGTTCTTATTTATTTTATGAACTTTTCAAACAAGCAGCTTTCCCAGCCTTCCAGAGGCACTGTGAAGTACCTGGCTAATAAAACCCACACCATGTACAGTATTTCAGTACAAAGCAGAGCATCCTGCTCCAACTGGAAGAATCCTTCCCAGCTCTCATTCCAATTAGGGTTATTTTTTTGATTCCTATTCCAGGGACCATTTAAAGCATCTTTTAGGGTGAACTGTTACCAGGGCCAGAAGGAAACCTCAGGACAGAAATTACACCCCTCCATCAGCTGGGTGAGTTTCCCAAGAAAACATTTAATCCAAATAAATGGGGTTTCTCTGTGTGCCTCTAATTTGTGGTACCCTCACAGAACAAGAGGCAGAGTCCCTGGAGCAGCTGGGACAACACCATGTGGTGATGCTGGGGGACAAATACAAAAAGGGCTGGAGAATTGCACATATTGTGGAGCCTCTCAGACAAAACCAGGACAGCACTGGAGCAGATCTGAGGAGGAACCAGGGCGCTCTGCACAGTGGGAAGCCCAGGACAATGGTCACAATTCAATTACAGACTGCCACAGACTGGGAAAAACTGCACTAAAACAAGAAACCAGAAGTAAAATCAAAGGATAGTGGGTAGAACTGCAAGCCTGACCAGGCAAGATCACAAAGAGCTGGTGCAGCAGACACACACCAGGCAGGAGAAGAGATTTCTCCCAGGAAAATGAAGAGCCAGGAAGAGAAACCTGACAAGGTGAGGATTCAGCATACAAACTGGTCCTGCATTTATTGGTTTGCATAGCCAGATCTGACACTAGACAAAACTAGGCTGCTCTCTTTCCCCCCGGAAAAGTCTTGATCTCATATGCCAAAAAATCCTTAAGAAAATGAAAAGGGTATTTTCAGTGACAGGAAGACTGTGATGGCAGTTGAACCAGAGTAAAAAGGTGCAACTCCAGGAAGATCTGAAAGGAAACAACCTGAAGAATGAAAAGATTGCTTTTTATTTGGAAATTTGGAAGACTAGGAAAACATAATGCAACATTTTCTAGGGGCAAAAATGAGAAAGGTTTGAACATAAATCCTCTTGAGCTGGATCCCTCTTTCCTTCATGGACTCCCCCTCCTCCTGATAGCTCTAGGAAACAACTCTCTGTGGCAGAAAGCATAAGGGGTGCACAAACAACTGCAGGTTGTCCCTGCTCCTGCAGCTCACACCAGCCTTCAGCCTATTCTGTCCCAAAGAGGGACAGAATGTCTTTGTCATTGAAAGAATATTCACAGAGAATGACCAAGGCTGAAGGAGAGGGAGGAGCAGGACTGGGGACAAGAGCTGATCATCCCACCATGCATCACCAGCTGAAACTTTGCTGCAGTGGTTTTAGCCAGTGACACAACGAGGCTCATTTCAGGCTCATTTTCCTCCTTTGCTACTGTCTCTGGAGCACAGATGAAAAGCCTTCTGACTCACCCAGGGCCCTGGCAGCCCTGCCCATGCCAGTAGATTCATTAAAGGTGCCAGGATTACATCTGCCAGGACCCATGGGCTGACAGACCAAAATGAGTTACAGGGAAAAATGAAAGAAAACAGTGTCTCCACCTGCAGATCCCAAGTTATTTTGGTGATATTTCAGCCCTCAGGAATTGTTTTCCTTCAGTGGTAAGAAAAACTGGATGTGCAGCAAAAAACAGCTGTGCTGGGAGAGTCCTGGGGGCACAGGAGCCTATGTGCCATGTGGCACTGATGCCACACACACCAAACAGGAAAGCTTAGGAAGCTTCAAGGAACTGTTCCTTGGGTAGAGGCAGGACAGGCTACAAAAAGCAAGAGAAAGGAGCTGGGAATAGGATTTGAAGACATGCTCTGGCAGCCACACCCTTTGAGGGGAGCAGAATGAGTGACCAGAGGTGCCCAGCTGGCCTGGCACAGCAGGAGCTGCCTTCGGTCAGAGAAGACTCCAGCAAGGGGAAACGAGCAATGTTTCAAGCTGCACACTTGCAGAACAAGGAGGATTTGAATCTCCCTGTGGTAGAATGTGGTGACAAGCCTGATCATGCTACCAGCAGGACACAGCCCATCCAGAAGTGGGGTAGGGATTTCCTGACCGTGCTGGGAATTTGCAGCAACATTAGTGGAAATCTGGGGAGTGGTGGAAAAGGATGGAGGAGCAGATGGGACAGGCCCCTGGACCAATTTTCTCTGCATCTAGTGAGCAGTACAGAACAGTCAACTTTTGGCTTACTACTTCCATAAAGCTGTTTCCTTGTGCTGGTCCCTCCAAGGATGCTTGGCCTGCTGCACTGGTAATGCTCTTGGGGAAGCACAGGAGGGACAGCAGCTCAAAAAATACCCAGACACTGGCTCCACAATCCAGCTGTGAGGAGATCCTGTCACCTGCCCCCAGCATGGGGCCACACCACAGAGCTGCAGGTGCCATGGAGATCATAGCCAAGACCTCACTGAACTGACACATTTTCACAAAACACAATTCCTCTTCTCAAACTTCTTACAGAAGAGCTTTATGCTGAAGGAGAACACACAGCTGAAGGCAACAGTTCCACAAGACCACAAAGCTTGAGAGAGAGCAGGAGGGGGACAGTCCCCAGCATGGGCAGGTTAAGATAGAGGAAGAGCAGAAGATTAATGCACAATCATGGCTGCCCCAGGAAGCTGAGAAAGGATAATCTGAGGAGTGTGGGATGGACTAGCCACTAGCCCAAGCTTAGCCCCATCCTGAAACCTCATCTCAAAGAACTGCACCATCCAGTCTGGGGAATTGCTGCTGCTGCTGCCTTGGAGGCCTCACTGACTGTTCCACCCACAGGCCTTCCTTCGCTCAATTTTGTGTTTTCTCCCCACTGAGACAAACAGAACAGCTGCTTACCACTACTGTTTTGGAAATGATGCTGTTGCCCAAACCCTCCAACCTTTCCTCCCCAGCAGGCCCAGCCATGTCCACCCAAAAGAAACAGGGTCAGAGAAAAGAAGGTGGCACCAGTTCAGCCCACAGCTTTAACATTTCACAGTTTAGTCATTGGAAACAAATTGGATTTAATTTTTAAAAGTAAGCCCTAAGCCCAGAACACAACTCATCCTTTGGGAAAGCCAGCTCAACATGCTGCACCATGCCATCTGCAGCTGTGTGCTCCAAGGACACAGAACTGGAGCCTTCTGCCTCCCACATGGCTGTACCTGCACCACGAGCCCTAGGTGACCAGGCTCACCTAGGGTGCTGAAAAGTCCTCGTGCAAACAGTGTGGGACAAGAGAACCCCCGTGCCAGCAGGCACATCTTCTCCCTGACACAAGCTACTCCCTTCTCTGCACGGCTGTAGCCACTGCAGAGCTCCAGGAAAGAGCTGCTCAGCTCTGGGGGTGTGCCCCCTTCACACTCTTAGCAAAACTACAGGTACCCAGGCCACACACCTGAGTCTGAGAAGATGGAGGTGTCCAGGAATCATTTAACTACACCAACTTTTTTCAACCTGTCACCTGCAAACTACACTTGTGAGTTCTATCAAAGGTAGACTGAAAGAAACCGGCCTTTAGCTACAGGCAACCTCTAGTACCACTGTAGACTCTAAGGGATTCAAACCCAGCCTGAAACAGCACTGCATGGTCATCAAAAACACTCAAGAGACCTAAGCAGTGATCCCAGCACTGTGAGGAAGTCAGCAGTTACTGGAGAAGATCAAAGGATGGGGGTTACTCCAGTAACCTGACACACTAGAGACAGGTAGGAATCACAATCAGAGCAGCTGGAGCTGGGCCTGAGCTGTGTCTGCCTGGCATGTGAGGCCAGCAGGGGCAAATCTTTCCAGACTGGATCAGGGAACGTTCTGAAGAAGACAGAGTTGGAAAAGACAGCAACACAGACTCCTGCATAACTCACTTTGCTTTTTCCTGGGAGCCATGAGAGCACCTACAGTTGATACCATTGACAGAGTTAAGAGACAGATGTCATTAGCAACCTGCAGTGAGCAAAGGAAAGGACCAGAGAGACAGAGAACAGCTGCTGCCCACCTCCATGGACAAGCAGCTCCTCTAAGATGCCCAGTGAGCAGCACTGCTGTGGCAAGACAGATAATTATTGCTCAGCTGGGAGAGGAGGCTGTTCCTGGTTCTAAGGTGAGTATTTGGGTAGCATAAAGTAGAAAATGGACAGTCAAGAAACCTGCTGTACTTTCCACCTCCAGGACAGTCTGACATGGTAAGCACAAAGCAGACAATCCATCATACATCAGCAAGAGCACAACATTCCCTAGAAGACATCCACTCCATTCCAGCTCCTCCTGGTGAGGCCACACCATGGCACATGCTGGCATTAATAGCTAATTTCAAGCCATTACTTTATTTCACAAAAGACACTAAGAAGCTATGAGATGTCAAGTAGTGCCTACCACCAGCCTAGGCTGTACCTGAACCAGTGACCCAGAGGTGAAAGGCCCGTGCCCCATCATCAGTCTCCAGAGATGTGTGATCCCCTCACAACAGCAGGTTCCTGATAGACATTTTGAAAAGGGCACAGCAATTATGAGAACTTCACAAACCACCTGAAAACATGCCCATTATACACTGTATTTTCAGCAAACAGCAGCCTTTACACCAGAAATAAATAGAACAGAGCAATTAGATGGGTGCTAGATGGAAGAACCTTAATTCTCCATCACACTGCATCCCAATGGACTGAAGTACAAATGTAAGGATGGGCATCACCTACTTTAACTGCCATAATTTGCCCACTTGGTTTGTGGACCATTTTGTTGACAGAACCATAAGCGCCTCGTCCAATTTCTCCAAGGTCTTTCAAGTCCTCTGCTGTAAAATCCCAATGTTGCTCAGGGGAAATCTTCAATTTTCCTGATGATTCAATGCTGTGTGTTCTCAGTCTCTCTCTGTCAAAAATATTGGGAAGCAATTTTTCCACATTTTAAATAGTCTTTAAATGTCTCTTTTCAGCACTTGATTAAACATTAGAAGAGAGGGGTTCACAAAGCTACAGCAACAATCTGACTCCACGAAGGATTTTGGTTGGGGTGGGGGTGGAGGGGTGAGGGAAAATGTTAAATCAAAAATGACATACACTTGCCCACAGCTTCAATTAAGAATAAGTTTCTCCAGCTGCAGCATAAAATTCAATACGTCTCATAGAGTCATTCTAAGCACTCATTTACACAGTTCTTTCTACTTTGCACGAAATATATCAGGCTGAGAGCAGGATCTGGTAACATGCAGCACCAAGAGCCTGAAGAGCACTCCCAGCCCCATCTCCCCAAACCTCCTGCTGCTCTACACCACCACATCCCAGCACCTGCCTCCCTCCCAGCTGGGATTCTATCAATACAGGCAAAGCTCTTCTGGGTGAACCAGTGAGACTTTAGGAAAAGTTTGCCCTTAATGGAAAACTGCAATTAAAAGAAAGAAAATAACACCAAACCCCCAAAATGCAATACATTTTGATAATCATTTAATTTATCCAAAACTGAAAAAAGAGCCAAGAATTTATAAAAACCAAGACAAGTTCTTTGTGACACATGATAAAAATAAAATCTGCCTGTTGAGGTGTGTCTTCACCAAGCACTTAATTTAACTTTCTCAGGCAAACCCTGCCCCTACTGAATCCACCAGGATTTGTCCAGGTAAGGAGCAGATGAATGTCCAGAATTTGTGTACAGAAGAGTTCAAAGGTGCCCCCCAATGGCTCATTCACATGCAACAATGCTACCACTGAATTAGCAGGAAATGCACAAGTATTTGCAACACTTTTCATCTTAAAATGCCATGCAAAATTTCAGTTTTTCATTAGTTATTTAGCTGATTCACACTTCTTGAGTCATGAAGTAAGCCAAAGCCCACATTTTCCACTTTCAAGATGCATTAAGAGCAATGCAGACAATTCCCACTGCAGGGCACACTGATCCCACATGGATATTAAAGCACACAAGTACTTGTGACCACCCTGTGTACAGGAGAGATCTATCAAACTCACTGGATATTTGATCCAGCCTCCACTTGCCTGTCCAGGGTCTGGCCCAATGAGCAGAACACACATGGAGGATTTGACCAAACACATGGAGTTTATTGAGTTTATCAGCCAAGGAATAAACAGGTCACGGCTGATTCCACGCTGATAAATCCCATCTTGGTCACCAGCAGCTGCAAACACCACCCAGCTGGGGACCCAACCATGAGGGGTTTTATTGGGATCCCAGGTTTTGAGAGGGCAAAAGGCCAATTGACTGGAGCAGCTACAGTTCAAATGGCTTCCTCTGCTGCACTTTGGGTTAGCACTGCTGATTTGGAGCAGCTGCATGTCCTGAACCCTTGACCCATTTGATGGAAGCATTTGGGAGCAGCTCCTCTCCCCACTGCTGGGCTGTGTCTGCCATGGTGTTTCCTGCTCTCTAACCTGCCCAGCTCAAGATTTAGAGCTGCTGTTCCCTACAGTGCTCCTACACTGTGCTTAGGAATGATTTGGGAAACCACCTGCTAGAGCTACAACACAGCCCAGGTGGGATGGATGCCATCTCACAGCTTGTGTGCATAACAAACCCTGCATTCAGAGGGGTTCTCCATGGAAATTGCTTACTATAAAGCAAGGAATGAAAAAGGCAGCTAAATGACAAAAAAGAAAAGAACAGAGGAAAAAAGGAATGAGAAAAAAAAAATGAAAAGAAACATAACCTCCACATGTGCCAAGTGTCTCACAGACAGCTTCTGTTGGGAGCTTCTGAACTGGTTTCTGTCTAACTGCTCCACCATCCTGTTTTGTCAGTGCCATAAAAATAGTTCTTGTTTTGAGGGAGGAAGGGAGGTGAGAAGCACCATGCCAAGGAAGCACAGACAAATGGGCATTTCCTGCCTCACCTCCTGCCAGCTGGTGGGCATGAAGGAGCATGATCTTTGAGAGCTAAATCCTCTTCAAAAAAGCAGAGGAAAAACAGCAGAGAAGTGAAATGTTGAGTTCTCACTGACTGAGCTCCTTTTTCAGCTCTTATTTGAAAATAACATTTCACATCAAAGTTCTCATGGAATGAAAAAGATTTACACATTGAGGTAATTTATTCAAATAAGCAATTAAACCCTTCACCTCTCCTTCCCTCCGCTTTTCAGACTAGGAAATTTTGCTTTTCTGACCCTACACCAGAAGAGAAAGCAAATTGGAATTCATTATTTCCCTGTCACACAAGCAGCCTGTGTGTCCCCAGCTGTGGTGTGAAAGCGGATCTGGGCCATTGTTCCACAGCTGCAGGATGGAGCTGGGGAATATCCCCTCCTCCCCAGGCTGCACCGAGGGCTCTGCAGCTCTCCAGGGCTTTGGATCAAGACAGGCCATTACCATCCACCCCCAGACCTTCCCCTCTTGGAGCTTGGCTTCATTTCCATTATGTATTTATGATGCCATCTGCCTTGTCTCGCAACCACAGCTCCTGCTCAGCTCTTCCCAAATACCCAGGGAAATGGTCACATAACCAAATTACCAGTTTGACAGAGTGACAGATACTTGAATAGAGGTTTTGCTCATTTAGCTGATAAGCCATATGCAAGCAGTGCAGTTTTCCCTTAAGCAGCATGGCCCACCTCAAGAGTCGTAACTGGAATGCAAGAATTGCTTTGAATGTCAAAAAAACTCTGCTTCCTATCAGGAATTTTTCAGTGTAAATCGAAATGCAAATCTAGAACACAGACTCTCAGCACTGATCTAAACTGGGAAGTTTTTGATGTAAATCTGAGTGAGGCAATAAATCCAAATTGCCAGTGCAGGACATCTATCTGTATGTTTGTACTGCTGCAGGTGTATGAGGACACAGATCCATAGGGTGGACATGCCTCCAAATGGAGGCAAAAAAGGCTGCCTAAACCCTAAACTACATCCTGGTGCTCTGGATACTACTAGCCTGCTTCAGAGAATAGCAAGACAACCACACAGCCCAGGGTCTAGTGAAGGTAAAAGCAGCTAGTGCCCAGTCCCTGGAATCAGTGCACATCAGAGTCTGCACTAAAGTCAGCAGATATGTGCCTTCTCTTACCACTTCATTTTTAAGCTGTACAATCCAACCTTCAACCTTCTCTAAGGCTGGGAATTTTGGGCAAAATTGGACATACATTCTCCAAATGCCCAGGACGTCTAAGATGGACTTGTGGGGCTTCGTATATGATTTAAAATGATAATATAAATAGCTGAACTGGGCTAGATATTCTTTGAATGCTTAAAAGTAGCCTTTCCCAAAGCACCTTAGAGTGACTACAGCTCCTGCCAACTCATCCAGGGCTTGAGCTTCCAACTCCCCATCTCGCTTTTGAAAACTTTTGAAAAGCAAAGAAGAAAGGGGCTGAGGAGGTGGCTGCGATCCTCGTGTTTGAAAGGCACCAATGTGTCGGTCTCACTGCAGATGGTTACTATGCTTGTCACAGCAGTTATTGCAGGGATTAGGAGCACCAAGCAAGACAACAACTCCCCCAAACAGTTGTCCTTTGTCAGAGCTGTGTCCAGCTTGGCAGGAGGCGGGCGGGTGCTGGCGCCAGGCACCGCCGTGCCCGGCATGGCCACGAGGCTGCTCGCCACAAGCTGCACAGCTGGACACATCTGTGATGGCCAGAGGACCTCAAAACCTCCTGTGGAGACCCACAGAGACCTTGGGAAACTCCCAGACAGGCTGTGCAAGTTCCCTGAGCCCTACTGTTAATAAACAGCTGCAGGGAGGCCACAACTTTTAAAAACAAGCATTTCCTTGGCATGAAAAAGGAGGACTGTTGAAAGAAGCAGAGAAAAGTTGGTGGGTTTTTAAGCAAAATTGAAAGTCTCCAGACATGAAGCAAGGCCAAAAAGATGCTGTAGGTAGCTACCTATCTCCTGTGTGTCACTTTGCTGAGAGCTCTGCAGGACTCAAAGAAGCCCCAAAGTTGACATACTCGATGGTACAGCTGACATGAATAAAATCTGCAGAAGCAAAAAGATCCAAGCGAACCAGCTGTGCTTCCCAAGCCTGCCTGGTGCTGGATTCTGCTCAGAAGTCTCTCATTAAAGATCCTATTTTCACTAGGGTTAATCAGAATATACTCTAATTCTCCATAGTTTTGGTAAAAAGGCTGACATTTTGAAAACGGATTTGTGGTCCATCAGCCAAAGCTAAAATATAAATCCTAACAAAAAAGCTTCCAGGCAAACTGCAGGGTTCAAATGACACTGTGCAACTTCAGAGCACAAACACGGTTCAGGACTGTGGCTGACACATTCCTACCAAGACTTTCAGACAGCCTGGAGAGGTTTTAGAGAGCTTTATTTCTTCTATATCAAAGTCTGTGTCATTTCTAAAATCATTTTCAGACCCTGCAGGCCAGCACTAATACTGTATCAACCCTAGTTTGAATTTCACTAGCAAATGCCTCCAGAAGAAATGTTCCAATTTTTTACCTAAAGGGTGGAAATGTTGATGATGTAACAAAGTTTTCTGGATTCTCAAAAGAAGAAATTTTTGTTTTTCATAAACAAACAGCATCCTTGCAAGAGGGGAAGAACTAATTTGGGTTTGCTCTGATCCATGTAAGCTGTCCTGAGGCTTCATTATATTCAGGAACAGATTCCCAGACATGAAGAAGAGATAGAGAAAATGTGGCAAAGGAAGGAAATAGTTTTGCACCTGTGACCTACCCAGACTAAAGCAAAGCATATTTGCTCCCTTTCCTTGTGACCAAGAGACTGAAATTCTCCCTAGCACTGCTCTGGCTTTTTAGGCTCCTCCAGAATGTTAAAATAAAGATAATAACCAAAAGTGGAAGATGGCACAACCCCTCCACAGCCCACATGTCTCAGCCCAGCACGTGCTAAAGGCTGCTACGAGTCTCCTTGGCTTCAACGGGACTTAGCTGAGGCATTTAAAATGTCAATATTTTGTATTAAGCTCCCCTGGTAAAATACTGAGTTACAATGGATTTTAATTAACCTTGCTCTTACATGGAAGAAACCTGTCCACCCATCGTGGTGAAGACTGAGCTGAATTTAACTGAGCACAGTGATGTCAAACTCATTTTGACTCAGCCACGAGCCAAACTGCAGCACGTTCACTGAACCCACAATTGCTGGGATTTCAAAGTTTAAACTGGATTCAAGAACTTCAGGATAATACTGGAAAACTCTGAGGTAATTAATTTAAACAACCCTTCTGAGAATGCTGATTCTTTTTATTCCTTCTCCTGGGTCACTGGCAGCTCCCTGAGAGAGAACAGCAAACACAGACACGAGCACAGCCGTAATAATCAACAAAATAATCTCAATACAGACCATAAATTGCAAAATCATTATTACACAGCAATCACCCAATGGAATGACACTATTTCTAAGACAATTTCATTACTTTAAGAGATGCCATTTTTGCAGAATGGAGAAGATTTGACAATGGCTAACAGACAGGAAAGCTTACTGTAGCCTGCTGGAAAGTTTCTGGATGAGGTCCGCTTCTCTCCTTTTGAAACTGAACGGGACAATGTGATTACTACCCAGGGTTGCTTGTGTGTCACTTCAGGCAGGAAAGGTTGTGGAAATGACAGGAAAACATGGTGCTGTTATCACATGACACAATAACGTACAACACAATACTCAGCTAGTCACACTGCCCACTGAGCACTCAGCAGCACAAATCTCAGCCACACCTTTTTCTTCCAATTTCCACCTAAGCAACCTCCCCTCCTTGGGGGCAAAGCAGCACTCAATGATTTGAACTCATTTTTATACATTAAGTCAACATAAACAATTTGTTTTCTTACAGTAATGAGAATTATTATTTCCAACTGCATTACTACAATTAGAAACATGCATTGTTAACTTATTAGCCAAATACCTGTATGTTATTGACATGCTACTTCCCTCCAGGCACATTGACCATCCCTGCTCTGCTTTTCTTGTGCTAAGGCAGATCTTACTAACAACATTTTTTCCCTTAAAAAAAAAAATATATATATATATAAAAAAATCGAGCTTCCATCCTGAATCCACCAATCTAGGACTGGTGGTCTCTCCCAGGTGGGCTTGCCCTTCATCAGATGCCCTCTCCCAAATAAGTCTGAATGAATTGAACAACTACATCCTTATTCCCTCCAGTGCCCTACAACTGACAGGAGTTAATCACCACTCTGCACTATGAGACTTCCCTAGGAACAAAAATTGTATTCTGGATCTCAGATCCTTCAAGCTGTGCAGCTCTACAAAGTTTTCTCGACATGAGGACCTGTCATCTCAGAGCACTTGGAGGAGCTTGTGTGACATGGGCTTCTTCCAAGCACTGTGTGGAGAGCAAGCCCTGGATCCTTGCACCCCTGACCACTGCAGCCATGGCCAGCAAAGGAACCAGGGGCTCTGATCAGCTCCTTGTGGGAACCACCTTAGAGGGGCAGGTAATGAGAACTGCTGATTCAACTGTAAGAAATGGTTTCATTTCAAATACTCTAAAGAAGTGTTTTTTCTAATTTAAACTTCTGTAGGACGAAAAATTACAACCCAAATCTGGAAAAGTCCAAATTCTATTTTGGGATTTTAAAAAAATACAACCGAAAAATATCCTGCAAACTTTGGGCTGCATCACAGCCTGAAACAACCTGAAATTCACTGCCGAGAATGCACCTGGTCATGTATTTCTTTCTGTGGCAGACAAGGACAGATGGGAGACACAGAAAGCACCTGACTGCAAGACAGAGACTGCTTATTCAGAGATGCAGCTATTTCAATGTGGTGACCAAAAGAGCTTGTAACAAGACCAAGTAGACAATTTGACTTTTATTTAAAATGTCCCTTCTCTATGACAAAAGATTTGAGCAGATCAGGTGAAGATTCCCAGGCTCCAGTAGTGTGATGACATTTTCCATGCTGGGCTCCTCCATGATGGCTGCTGGAGCACGGTGCTTTCACTCACCCTTCAGAGCCAAGAGCTGGTTTGCTGTAAGCTCTACCAGGATGCTACCAAAAAACTAAGGGTGCTCTAAGGAGCTAAACCAATGCTCCTAGACCACTACCTTTCCCCTTTTTCACTGGTGTGAAATACCCACCCAGAATATGAGAGAGAAAAGAACACAAGCTGGTTATAGCAAAGCTCCTCAGAGAGGACAACCACCTTCACACTGCTGGAGTAAGAAACATCAGGAACAATCACTTCCAGCTGATCCACACTTGTGTCTGCAAAGGCACCACACATGCCTTTTTGCTCACCTGGATTTATTCCAAGCTTATCTTAGGAAGGAAGGAATTAAAACAGGCTTAACAATGAAGACTGTTCAGCGTTGCCATAATCCATTGGAGGCTGGCTTGGCCATTTAGATTTAGGTTGGAGAGCATGAAAAAGTTCTTCTCCCACAGGGTGGTGGGGCACTGCCCAGGCTCCCCTGGGAATGGTCACAGCCCCAAGGCCACCAGAGCTCAAGAAACTTTGGACAACACTCACAAGCAGAGGGCAGTTTTGTAGGGTACAGGGCCAGGAGACTCAATGATCCTTGTGGGTCCTTTCCAGCTCAGTTTATGCTATGATTTTATGA
The DNA here is from genome assembly GCF_001522545.3 of Parus major. Taxonomy (NCBI): domain Eukaryota; kingdom Metazoa; phylum Chordata; class Aves; order Passeriformes; family Paridae; genus Parus; species Parus major. Next base: position 9,717,357 of record NC_031786.1, on the reverse strand, counting down.
TTTGCTCCCTCTTTACTGAAGCTTCCCAAAATGGAAAGGTGTTCGCGGCATGAGGCAAGAACATCCACCTGACACTAAGGATGTCTGTAGTTTTCACAGACACAATACACTGCAAACCCAGATAATTTAAGTTCTTTTCAGAAGCCTGTTCCCCAAACAAGCAGAACAGTAAAATCAGTTCAGTCCCACAGGCCAACCCGACCTCCATCACATCCATCCTGTCCACCACAAGATACTTCCCATGAGCACTCTGTTCAATGGCTGATTTTCCTGTGTGCATCCTGTCCATTCAGACCCAACATCCTCCATTGGCACATGCTGGAAGTCACTCATTTGTGTAAAGAATGAGGATAGAAGATGTTGACAAAGACCCGTGGGGTTGATGCAGTCTCTGAATCTGAAGACTCTTCTCTCTTCATTCTCCATTCCTCAATGTGTACAGGAGATTAAAGCAATAACTGATTCCTTCAGTTTGAACCCACAGAGTAGAAGAGTTGACTCAGTTTTCCATAGCCAGGGGAAAACAAAAGACATTTTACTATGAGGTGGTAAAAAAGTCTGAAGATATAAAGGATGTGCCTGCCCTGCTCTGATGAAATGTGGGATCCCAAGTACACGGAGTAGCAATGAGCAGCGTTTATTCCAAGAGCTGATTTATAGGGGTTTCCTGCAGGAATGTGGTTTTCCATCTGGAGTCAAAAAGTTGGGAGTCCAATCAGATACAAACTGTGGTGGTCCATGCCTGACCATCTCAGATAAACAGTGACACTGCCAGCCCCTCAGGGTCAGAGCCCAGCTCCACCAGCTGCTCAACACAGCAGAGACACACAGGCACTAAACTCAGCCCAATGCATAAGCCATCTTCTACTTTGCTACTTGTAAATAATTATTGAACAAGGTATTAATCCAAAAAAATGGCTAGAGACCAAACCTGTGTGTGCACACAAATATGTTTATACACATGTATTCAGAGATGTTACACAGAACATTCTGCTTCATCCCATTTTCCTCTCCAACCAGCAGCACGTTCCACATAGGAACTCGCACTTGCCCAAGGAAGAGAGGAGAACATGGGTATTGTGGGCTCTCTTCAGCCTGAGGACTCCACCCATGTGCCAGGACAGCAGTCCCCAAGACATACAGGATGTGAGGATGGGACAACTATGGCCTCATTGACTTTGGAGCAAAAAAAGAAAAAAAAAAAACAAGCTCAGAAAGCAGATTCATGGGGCTAGAAGAATGGAACTACAGAAAGCCAAGAGAGCATCCCATGCTCTCAGGTGGTTTAGCAAGATGAGCAAAACCTGGAAAAAAATGTAATGGCAATCAGTTCCATCTGATGGGTTTTCAGAGCCTGCCTTACAAACTGATGAGCTGAGGCACAGCAATGCCCAGTGCTCCCTCCTGGGCAGGACAGCAGCAATGCACTCAGCTCACAGCATCCCTGGGACACTCTGGGATGCAGGAAACACACGGGTGGCTTGGGATCAAAGCTCAAATCCCAAGGACTGCTCACGGCAGGAGGAAGAAAGGGAGAAATTTTAGCAGCTCCTGACTGTCAAGTGGAATTCTGGATCTTGCCTGTGCCTCTTAACCATAAAAAGTTACAGGTGAAAAATCAATCAGAGCATTTGAATGCTCAGAGATGGCATCACATCTCACCTTCTCTACAAAGTATGAAATGCAAGTGTTTGGAACAGCTTACAGAAATTTCCACATAAAATGGTAAAGGGACAAACACACCAGTCTTAAAATACTCTAAGAATACAACAGATCCAGATGCTGTTTATGGAAAATCCAACAGAAATGTAGCTGTGGTCTCCCACTTTGTCACGAGCCCTCCAGAGAAGACTGAGGTATTTTGGAGTGTCCTGGAGTCTTTGAAAGCCTTACAACTGGGTTTCCTAGAGCATGTACACAGCTGTTCTTGCAGGTGGATGCAGCACCTCAAAAGAAAGGGAAGGAAAGCAGGGGAGAAAATTTTGCTTCTGGTAACACAACAGCATGAAGGCAAGAGTTGATACCAACTCAGAACTCTTCAACCTACTTTCCCTGCCTTGAAACAAGCCCTGCAGCAGTTACATCTTGGTGTGAGTTATGCAGCTGTGCCAGGACCAGACGTGTCCCCTGGATGTGTGAAGAGGGCTGCAGGACCTCCTGGGGTCTACTGCACACTGATGGGCCAGCTCTGCTCCTGCCAGACCCAGCAGTACCTCACAACCATCAGGACACAACCAGAGGAATTACATAGACCCAAAATTGTTAAACCACACCAAATCCTCTGTAGCTTCTTTCAAAGAAAGGCAGCACCATCCCTCACCTCATGCACAGCAAGCAGAATGGGGAAAATTCCAATTCTTCATGGCCAGGATGACAGACCTCCCTAAACTGTCTTCCTCAGCAGACTACACAAGGTATTATCAAAGCTCTGACCTTGTATTCAGCTTTATAAACCTGTGCTTTTGGAATCAAACTGACTAAGCAAGGAAAACAGTCACCCCCAGCTCTCCTTCAGGCTCTGGAGCATGACAGGTACCCCCAAAGCAGCAACTTGGTCCTGCACAGGCTGCAAACACTGGGCTTTTGCCATGAGCATGGATGGAGTCAAGGATGGTGCCTCATATGTGTCTCAGGGAAGGACCTGGCCAACCACAGGTCACCTATGGAGCCATGTCACTGGATGAAGGGGAGGCAACACAGCTCACCAAAAGCCAGGCATGAGAAGGGAAGTCTAGAGGAAACTCCTGCCCAAGGGAAACATCCCCAGCTTTGCTCTTCCATCCAGACACTATGTCCCAGCAGGCCACACTGATGGAGATTTCATGTTGAATGAAGTCAAGTTCAGCTTGAAAATGAACATTTCCAGCTCATTGCTCTATCTTTCTCATTCCTACTGACCCAGAATGCTTCACCCCCCTCCACACCATTCAACTCAGTAGAAAAAATATCTAGTAGTCAACTCAAAACCACTACTCTTGACTGACTTAACCCAGATACCACCTTAGTGTCCCTGGAAAAGTGAGGACAACACTATTAAAAATATCTTTACAGGTAACACAGCTCTGCCACTACCCCATCCCACCTTCTTTTCCCAACATGCCATGGAAAACAGCCCTGAGGAGGCAGCCCAAGCATCAGCCATCACATCCTGAAATAGGAACTGCAGGACGTCCATGCCTTGGTGTGTGAGACATCTGTGTCCCAGCTCAGTGGCCAAGGATGGCTGTGTTGCCACGAGGGCCCCAGGGACAGGCACAGAAGCCTCCAGCCTCTCCCACCTTGGATAACCCAACACCTCTGCCACCACAGCTCCTCTTTTTCCCCAGGATCCAGCTGCTGTCCCTGTCTGGGCAGGCCAGACCAGGTCTCAGTGCCTTGGAAGGTGACTTGCCACCATCACCATCCTCTCACCCATCACTGCTCTTCCACCATCGAGGGGACAGACCTTCCCTGAGCCCTGGGTGGGGGTCCTGTTATGCATCTTGACCCCAAGGCTGCAAGGTCCAAATTCCCAAATTCTGCCCCCAAATGAGCAGCTCTGACCATGGCTGTGAGCACAAGAACCAGGACAGCAGCTCCCAACCACACCCAGATGGGACAGGTAACACAGAGCTACCTGTGGATCACAGATCAGAGATCCCTGCTGAACTCTCTGTCACGAGCTTCTGGCCTAACCTCTGCCTCTTCCAAAAGACAACATGTCCCAGCTACCCATCCACAGGATGGGGAATGCAGAGATTTGTGCAACAACTTATAATTGCACAGCTCAATCACTCAGAACCCGTGAAGCACTTGGAACACATGGGAGTCAGGTCAGCACATAACATCAGCTTGGATTTGATTTAGACACCAAGGATGGCTCACAGGTTTCCAAATGTTCTGAGGAGCCCAGGTCCCTGCAATGTGGCAGGAAGGCAGGTGCTCAGCACCCTTGAAAAATCCATGTGAATTAGCTGAATGGAGATACACAAGGTCCAGATTTTGGTTCCAGACACAGAAGGCCTAAAGTCAGAAGCAGAGTGGTGCTGGGATATCAAACCCTTACAGAAAAAAGACAACAATCCTACCAGGGCAATGAAGCTCCAAGAGATGTAGAAGCTGGAGACAGCAAAAAGCTCCTTTGCAGAGAGGATTTGCTCTTAAGAAATACCAAAACTTGAAAAGTTAAAAAAAATAAAAAAAACCAGACCTTAAATCAGCACATTCAATAAAAATCTCACACTGACTCTGGCAGCACCTTCTCTGAAGCAGTGACCTACTCCAAGCCAGAGACACTCAAGTGTGTTACAGACCATGTAATCTCTGTCATTAAAAGATCACTGGTCAAATGAACTTGCAAACTCTTGGAAGAGAAAGGTTAAATACAAAGCAAAATTCATCAATTTGCAAAAAATGAAAAAACTACAGAAGAAACATTGTTGCAGCACTGAACCTACAGTGATGTTTGTATGAAAAGTGAAAGCCTGGTAACCACAGGCTGCCTCAAACACTGAGATGTCTCTGCTGAGGCCTTGGAGGTTGCATTTTACTTGTGATGACTTGAAAATACAAGTGATTACATCCAGATTCTGCAACTTTCAGGAAATGGGACAGATTCAGTCACACAAAAAATTCATATTCTTGGTACCTTTGACTCTGAATTCCACCTCCAAGGCTTCCAGGCAGCACTCCCTGCCACAGGAAGGATCACACAGCAGAAAGGTAGCAGAAATCAGTAATAATAAAGATGTGAAGTGACAAGTACAGATACGAGGAAGAGACAGAGAAATATTTACAGGAAAATTCACATCAGTGGGAGGGAACATGCAAGTTTAGAATATTCCTATTTGGGGTTTAGGTTTTGGGGTTTTTTTTCCGAAAATGGTAGGAACTCTCTCTTTACTTCCTAAACATCTCCACTAGCTACAGGCTATGCAGCTACAGAGCCTGACCCCACATGCCAGAAGGGTATGGGAAAGCCTAAGAGGAGATTAAAAGAGCAACAGACACCTCAGAGAGGCTTTGGAACAACCAGGAAAAAAACAAAAAATCTTTACAGGAATAACAATCTCCAAACTATACAGAAAAAAAAAGGAAGCAGGAGAGTCTGATGTGTGACTGAACCTCCAGCAGCTGTTGAAGACAGTTCAGTAGAACATCCAACACACTCTTGGGGCAGCTCTCTGAAAAGTGTGTGACTCTTCCAGGTGTCATAAGGAGAAGCTCCACGCAGGGCAGCTCTGGAAAGCTTAAGTCCCAATAAATCCACAAGATATAGGGAGATTGTGGAGTTCAACTGGACACCAGATACTTCAAACATCAAGTTTGTACATTAAGAAAGATTAGTTCACTTTGTCACCTGTCCAAGAGAATCTGCAAGGCTCTTGTAATCAGGTTCTCAAGAGGTGGCAACTCAGAGTCAAGAGATTTCTCAGCCAGCAGACAGAACACTCAAGAAGCAGCATGCTGTCAACCAGATGCCAAAAAACATTTCCTGTGCTCGTCCATTTCCTAGCAGGTTGATCTAAATCCTCTAAATCAGCATCCAGGTATCACTGCACAAGAATACAAAGCTTTCCAGAAAACCAAGAGTCTCATCTACAGCCAAATGGTTTCCATCTTGGTTTCAAGAGCAATGGGCAGCACAGCCCAGCCAGAAATCCTGCAATGCACAGCCAGAGTCACACCTCATCACATCACTCGTTAGTGTGATCTGAATCTCCTTTTAGCAAAGGCAACCAGCTGCAAGCAGCTCTGTAAAGCTTCCACATAGATAACGGAGTAATCTAATTTTGTTTGTGACCTAAATCCTACTTGGACACAGGACAGATGAGGTAAAAGGTGGGATGCTTTCCAGTTGGTATAATGGGTTGGAATTTGAAGAGCTCACCCTAACCATGGCTTGTGTCCTCCAGCCTCTGCAACGTCTGCTGCAGGGAAAACAAAGTTAGCAGCTGTTAATCTGGTCTAAGTAGCAAAGTCAGCCTGGGCTAACCTGGCAGGTCTCCACAGCCTCGACTGCTCCCCAGCCTGCACAGTGTGGTAATCACACAGCCTCCCTGACTCTGACCAGGCCTCAGCCATCAGTAAAACTGTTACCCCTTCTCTAGACTGCATCCTTTCAAGAATGAAATATATTCCCCAACTACTGCCTCTAATTCAAGATCTATTCTGCCTTATCCTGTACAGGTCACATGTAAAATTATGTTTACTACTGTGCTGGAAGTCCTAGAGACAGGTAGGAAACATATTACACCTAGATGAAAATCTCTTTGCACTTTGAGAAGATTTGGTGGCAGCAGTTCCAGCTGAACCAAACAAGACACACCACCTCCATCACATGCAGTCACAGAACCAGAGTGGACCTTCCTTCCTAACCCCTGCCTTGCTTTCTGCTGCTCAATACACCATCTCAGGCAGAAGCAACAGGACACCCCTGGATTGGTGGATCCAAACCGCAGAACCCCGAATTTCATGTGAGACATTAACCTCTCTGTATCTTCAGATCCACCCATCTGGACCAACAGGGCCTGTCCAGGGCAATCCCCAGCAGTGTGGAGCCAGTGCTCATTTCAGGAGGACACCCAGGCTGCTCGGCTCCACCAGGCTGAGAAGTGGCTTGGTGAACAGAAACACACTCTGCATCAGGAACACGTCTGGGTGAGGAGGTCTGAAATACCCAGTTCAAATCCAAAGTCTAGAAAAGGTTTCCAGCCTACTGAGGAAAAAGTCATTCCAGCATCTCAGGGAAGAAGGCAGGAGACGGAGATACATCAGCTGCAAGACAAACACTTGACAGAAGCGTGCAATCAGAAGATATCAACGCTGCTTTTGAGGAACAGCATCTGCTACGGACACAAAGGACACAAGGACAATTTGCTGCAACCAAGCTCAGCCAGCCTCAGAGAAACCACAGAGAAAACAACCAAGCTAACAGCATCCATCTCTTTCAAATAGACATGGCCATTAGAGCTTGCAGCCTCCTAAAAAAGCTTTAGCACAGACACATCACCATCACTTCTGGCACCTGAACAGCTATCATATCCAACGCAAACACCTGCAAGCCCTCAGACCTAGTAACACCATTAACCAAACCCTGCCAACAACCGCATCTGCCACAAAGAAAGAGCAGCACCTGTCTTGGACAATGTTGACAATCGCACAAACATGAAACTTAAGATGCCATAGACTAACAACAAAAGCTCTTCTGTGCTAGACAGGAGCCACTGTGACTTCCAGTGAATCCAAGACAGAAATCCACACAGATAAACACAGAAAAGTCAAATCCCTATAGATGGCCGACAGTTAGGGTTGTCATTAGCTGCCACTAAATCCTTTATTTAATTCACTAACAAGGTTAGGGAGATGAAAGAGCCCCAAAAGGGTTTCTGCAGAAAATCTTTACAAAAGTTTGATGACGGGATGAGACACAAAAAGTGAATACCTAAATGTGAGCTCTATAACCATGTGAGCTCTATAACCAATAAGAATACTCTGTTTCAGAGAGGAGAGAGAAAGAAAGAGGAGGACTTGCTGGACAGGTCACTCAAGATTATAAGAATCATCTAAACTATTTTATGAAATTTCTCTATATTATAATTACCATCAATAACTCATCAGAAATGTGTTCCTAACTTGATAAAAGTTTGTTTCAAAATCCCCAGCATAAAGAAGCTCCCAGAACAGAGCCCAGCAGCTATGTCCTGGGGAAGCAGAAGGCACTGAGCTCCAGGAGAGAGGCAGTGACATGCAGAGCCAAGCAGGAGCAGCCTATGACAGGGACAGAGAGCTCAGGCAGCAGGGAGGCTGTAGGTGCAGTTTCTGAGACTTGACACTGACAAAACTCCTGAGACCTTAGAGAAGAAAAATGTGGGACATCTTCTGCATGCTTGCTGCATCTGCCACAGGGACCAGCTGCAGAGCAGCACTGTCCAGCTAGATTGGTGGATCTGAGGATACAAAGCTGATCTTTTTGGTGCTGATGTACCCTGGTATTTACTAGAGTCAGGAACAGCTCTGTGCCACACTTGCTCTCAGACTTTTGACAGGGATATCCTGGGGCTAAACTGGCTAGAAAACTCAGCGAGACCTAGTCTCTGCATAACTCCCCTAACATCTCCCTGTTGCTGAAAAATGATAATCCTCAACCTTCGTTTTTGTGCTGAAAACAATTCTATCAGTTATGGCTTTCACAAGTAACACAGAAACAAGAAATTCTAACAAAAAGTAATAAGCTGAATAAAGAGATAGGAAAACAACAGTGAATCAGTCTAGACATTAATTATAGATGTACCTAGCATTACCAGCTACAATACTCAATTCAATCAATTCTGGAAAGCATTAGCTCCAGTGCAAACCAAGAAGATCCCAATTTAACCTTCTTTTTTAATTCTGGAAAAAAATGACTCAAAGTGAGAGATTTAAACAACCTACAAATAACTGGACTAATCAAATTGCATTTAACTAACACTGGGTGTTGGCTAATTCATTTCAAAGTTGTTCCACTAGTTGTGCCATTGGCTTTATACTCACATGTGTGGATTTTGGAAAGGAACTCCAGAAGTATTTAGAGTAAATCTTGCTGTGGACTTGAAAGGTGGATTTGCAAAATTTAACTTCAGCGCTTTGCGTTTACCTGGGAGACAACGAACATAAAGTAAACTTTTTGTCAGCACAAAATATTGAGAGCATCTGGAAATAAACAGAAAAAAATGGCATATTGTAAGAAAAGGATTTTACATTTTACAACATTAGCAAATCACAGCTTGCGTTAGGACATGGGGATGGTGACACAGAGTCAGGTCTCATACCAAGGTCTTCCCCAGCTCATTCCAAGGCAGTGGCCAAAGCCACAACATCTCCTGTGAACAGCTGGAGCACCTGGATCACCTGCCAGGGCTCCAGCAACCACAGCACCTCCAACCCCAGGGCTGAGCATCCTCCACGTACACCCACGGGGCACAGAGGCCCAAACTGCCACACACAGCCTGGGCACACCACCAGACCTGGGGGGATGGCACTGAGGAGGGAAAGGGCACCTTGGGATGGTTTTTATGTGACACTCCAAGCACAGGAGAACTGTTGGGGTTCCTGACCCTCACTTGCTAGAAGCAAATGGAGATAACCAGGCTCCTTCTGCCAAGCTAGCTGCCAAGCAGAGTGTCTGAGGGGTGACCACGTAAGGGAATGCTCTGCAGTTAACTGAGGAGGCAGTGGGAAACACAAAATAAATAAATAATAGTGTGGGAAGGGTCTTGGTCACTGCACCAGCCACTGGCTCTGTATTTTCCACTAAAGGTGAGATGATCTGCTTAAGCAACAGCAGGATCAGGACTACAAAGGCAGTTTTCCCTCCCACTGGGGTGCAGAGGACTCTGTCTTGTTCCCGTTTGCCCACAGGAAACCTGTACTTCTCCAGACCAAAACAGCTCAAATTAGGCCTGTTCTCCCCCCACCTTCCCAGAAGCCCATGACTGAATCCCACCCCAGCTTCCCACTGCCTCAGTGATGTCTTTGGGTTGGAAAGGTCTTTAAAGATCAGCTCATTCCAACCCCTTCCATGGGCAGGGACACCTCCCAAAAAAGCCCTATCCAACCTAACTTTGAATGATGAGACAATCACAGCTTCTCTGAGCAGCCTGTGCCTCACCACTCCCACTGAAACAACCCATTTCAAGCTGACACTAAGGACACTCAGCCAGCACAGATGCAGAGCATTTTGTACCTCGTGTTTGTCCCTTGAGCAAAGCACACGGCTGAGGGCAGGTCTGCAGCGAGAAGGAACCAGAGGGCCTTGTGTGAGTGCACAACCTGTCACACCACCATGACCGACCTCACACAGCCCTTCTGAATGCTTCCCTGGGGGCATCTCCCTCTCACACAGGGCAAAACCAGAGTTCACCACCGCAAAGGGGCTGGAGGACACGAGGCTTATCCCTGAAAGCCCGCCCTGTTTGTGGGCTCTCCCCAGCTCTGCACAGGTACAGGGGTGGTGCTGCTGGGCAGAACCTGTGGAGAATGGCCCCTCGTCAGGGCAGCACAAATCCGCCCTCACGCAGGCTCCAGGGATTTCTTCTATTATCCTTTGAGTCTGTTTTATTGACACGCCTGAAATGCCAGCCCTCTGTCAATTGTGTTGTAAGATTTTTTCACAGCAATGTTTATACAGCTCAGGAGAATATTGGACTTGAAGTGGCCCAAGATTAAAACTGACACTATTAACTACAACCTGATCAGAAAATCTCCTCACAGCTTCTCCTATTCTTACTATTTGTAAGCTTTGTACACCAAGTTTCCCCGTTTTTACTCAGGGATAGAATACTTTGTAACACAGTCAAATATTGATCTATTGATTTCTACCACAGTAGGTTTATAAGGATAGTTTCAATTATGTCAATCCACCGTCTGAAGCTGGATTTTCTACAAATCCAACACACACAGAAGCTTAGGCAGCCCCTGGGAAGCAAACAGGATGGTTTGTTTCTGCTCAGCTGATGAACACGGAATGTGACCGGGAAAAACGAACATCCTGAGAAATGCCAGGAATTTCCATCCAGTGCAGATCACATGGAAAGCACTGTAAGTGAAACAACAGACTCAAATGAAGCGAAGTCTGAGGGGAGCTAAAGCAAACTGTGCTCCTCAGCAGCCTCCATAGCTTCAGCTCTGGACTCCAAACCTTGAGTTTCATCCTAAAAAAGACTTCTGACTCCACGTCTCTATTCCTTGCACACACATCATTGTAACTGAAGGCAAAAGAGCCTCTTTAGATGGAGTTTTGCTGTGATTTTGCTCCACACAGGTTCATTACAGACCACCCTGCCTCCCTACAACAAAGAGATTGTGGGGGTAATGGTGCTTCTGGAATTCACTAATGCCCATCACCACCAAGGCTGTGTGACCAAAACTGCCCAAAAATGTGCTGCAGAAATAGCCATCCTATATACATTGTCTCTTAAAGGTTCTGCTAATTTAACACATGATTCTAATCATCGACCATTATAACATCTACTTCTCTGAGAATTTTTACAGTAAACATTATGGGAGAGAGAATGATTTGGAAGAAACCAAAACTCTGCAACAGATAACTTTTTCACAAATTAGGGTAATCCTTAACACCAGACCTGAAATTATGAACTTTCTTGACTTATGGTCTTCCCAGTTGTGACTACTGGGTTTGTTCAGCTGCATGTTTATCATTATACCAAGTCCAGACCATATTTGAAAGCTGGATGGCCTGGACTTCAGATGAGCAGAAGTGGCAGGTACTACCTTATATTTTGAGGGAATCTAAACAGGATTGTATCCTACATTAGACTGCTCTCCAAAAAGAAAAAAGACAGCCAAAAATAGCTTTCTGGTTGTAAATAATTTAATCTACCCATAAGGTAGCAATCTTTATTGCGAATCATCCCAGCCGTAAAGTGGTAGTGCTGGTGGTGTCCTCAAAGTAATTTTTAAAAGGATGTTGTGATTCCATAGGCCTGTGCATGGAACTGAGGTCCAGGAATGTCCCCAAACATACAGTCCTTGGCATTCCATAGATCACAGCCAAAAGAAACTGGGAAAAGCACCTATACAACAGCCCCTGGAAAATTCAGGCCCACAGCATCCCGTGCTCCTTGCTGCACTGGTGAATGGGTGCTAGGCCAAGGACAGAATTATTTATGTGCTGCTATCAGTCACCAGAATTAATCTAGGCACTTGGCTCTGCAGTTAAGTTCTCATCACTGTGAGAACCCTTTACCACCACCACAGCCAACCAGCCTTCACACAACAAGAAATAGCTGTCTAGCAGGTCACATGCGGACCAAAAGTATTCCTCCAGAGTTAGACTGTGTACTACTATTTTTACTTCACATAGGACATCTATTATTTACAGAATCACAAAATCATTAAGGTTGAAAAGACCTCTTAAATCTCCAAGTCCAATCATCACCCTTCAGCACCACCACCTTGTTCATTATCAAACCATGGCCGCAAGCCCCACATCCACACATTTTTACACTTCCAGGGATGGGACTCCACCACATCCCCGGGCAGCCCCTTCCAATGCTTGACAGGTGAAGAATTTTTTCCTAATATCCAATATACCTCTCCTGGCCCAGCCTGAGGCCATTCCCTTTCCTCCTGTCCCTGTTCCCTGGGAGCAGAGCCCAACAACCCATCAGGGAGTTGTGCAAAGCCAGAAGGTCTCCCCTGTGCCTCCTCTTCTCCAGGCTGAGCCCCTTTCCCAGCACCCTCAGCTGCTCCTGGAGCTCCAGACCCTTCCCCAGCTCCATTCTCTTCCCTGGGCAAGCTCCAGCCCCTCAAAGTTTGTCTTCTCATGAGGGATTCAAGCTGCCTCAACAATGCTCAGCACAGAGGAATTGTCACTCTCCTGGTCTTGCTGGACACACTGTGGCTGGTACAGGATACCCCATGTCTTTTCTTCAAGCTTCTGAGTCACTTCCTGTTGGAAAAAGCAATTCCAACTTCTTCCTAGAATCTCCTCACCACCATTCCTGCATGCTCCTCAAGAGCACTGCTTACCACATTCAGGTTACGCAGAACAACATGCTCCCTTTTCAAGCAGTAAGATTTTCAAAACAGCAGTAGTTTAATGGATTTTTCCAAGGTTTCTATTTTGAAAGGGTACAAACTGACCCCTGTCAAAATGTTTTCCACTTGGTTCAACTCTGCAGGATCAACCTCTTGCTGCCACAGCCTGAGCACATGTCACAGCGATCAAGTGAGTCACAGTGCACAGGTAAATATTCTCTCTAGTCAGATGCTGAAGTCACTCTCTGTTTGTGGAGTGATGATACATCAGGAATCAAATCTGAGCTCTCTTTCCTTACTGTAACCAGAAGAAAAAAAGAGATACAATCACAGAAACACAAGCTGTGACAGCAAACAGCAGGAAGGAAAGTCAATGGGTCTGTAATGAACCGTGCAATCTTTCTACCTCTCCCTTGTAATAGTACAGCACATCAACAAAAAGACAGAGGAAATGGGGAAGAATGGATTATTTACTTCCACTTGAAAACAGAGCTGAATGCTTGAGGTCATTTTCTTAATAGAGAACTATCAGTTCTGATTTCTTCCAAGGTAATTCCAAGCAAAGCTAGTGCAAACTCTAGCGTGAGACAGAAAAAAACCCCAACAAAATGACACAGATCTCTGCTCTTCCAACAGCTTTAAATAACCAAACTGCTGTATCTTGTCTGCTAACAAAATGCCTGCTTTGATGTAGAGACAGCAAAGAACATTTACCTGCATTCAGAGCTGCAGCCCCGCAGTTGCTGACATCCTGAATGCTCACAAGATTTCCAGCTGCTTATTTCTGCTGCTCTGCCTGCCCACAGACCCTTCCAACCTACAATTTTGCACTTATATTTCCTTCCTTTCCAGTCTTGTTCATGAATCTACTCCAATACCAGCACAACTAATTTGGGAGTACAGTAGGTTTCCAGTCTTACATTCAAGATAAACTATTTTTCAGAAAAAAACTAGTCAAATTTTGAAACAAAACTTGAAGAACTTCAGCATATCATGCAGTTCCATTTGAGCAGCTTGGATGAAAGAAGAGGCCTAGGGTTTAGTTTAGGCCTTATTAGTTTTAAGAGCTGCAACTACAGAAATTCACTTAAAATATTTTCAGTGCCTCTGTCTGTTACTGACGTTTTTAGCCCTTCAATGAAACCTTCAATTTTGTATAATCCAAGAGTCAGCATTCAAATCTGAAAAGATGATTTTGCACTGCAGGAATAAGCTAAGTATGCTCATTTTTAGGACTCACTTCATTAGAAAGAGGATTTAGCCATAATTCACCCACAGCCCCAAGTGTGCTTCCAACTAGGGAGTACAAACACCCAAGCCAGGAGGACCCAGGACTCAGGAAGAATTACTGGCCACTGCCTCCATGAACACACTCCATAGCAAAAAAAACATACTAGACAGTATTTTAGTGAGACATCTGCATGATTTGGGGGTGGGAGGCAGCTCACAGCTGCACCAGCAGACACCCACCTCCATGACTGGCAATGCAGGATACTTTGGGCTACATCCAACAGCACTTCCAGCATCTATAAATACCTCCACCACCAGGCCTGGTAAAGTAGGTTAAGCTTAGAGGGCAAGAAATTGCAATCAGATTAAGATTAATTCCCTCAGACTGGAAACTCCCAGAAGCAAAACCTGAGAATGAAGTCTGGACTATCCAAAACCCACTGGTAACCTTTAATATTATCCTTGATGCTACCCTGCATGGAAACACCAGTTGTATAATAGAGCTGAAGCTCCTCCATAGGAGAGTGCAGCACTTGGGTCAGACAGCAGCTTCCAGCCCAAACTGGGGATCAGGCAATTTCCAGCTGGAGAGCAGCATTTAACACACAGCTCACAGTCACAGTCCAGTGCCAAACCTGGTGAAACACTGCTGGAGAGAACCTGGAGGGCTCCACTGGCCACATGGGAAGTGCTGCCAGACCAGGAGTCTGTGTCTGCTTCACCCAAAATATTCCTGTAACCTGTGCCTGAGGCAGCCACAGCATAACCCTGCAGAGCTGAGCCTGTCACACAGCAGATGTCAGAAACAAAGGGTGACACTGCCCTGGGAAATTTATTGTGCAGCACCTGGAGCCCCTTCTGGTGAACAACAACAATAAATTATGCAAAGGGCCATGCCAGGTACTTTTTCAATATGAAACAGCACAGCAACAATTATATACCACAGCAAGGAGGACTGGGGAGGGGGTTTGGTTGATTTTATTATTTTTCCTTTTAATTTTAGGAGCCTGTACACGATTAAAAGCAAGGAAAAATATTTGGCCTTGAGGCCTTTGCTTAAGGTCAATGGAAAGGACTTAGTTTCTTTGGATAAAGGAACAAGCATGTTTCCATCATCCCTCTAAATATCTTAGGCCAGCAAACTGGCAACATCAATCACAGCCTGCATCCCACTGGCTCCAATAAACACCTTGGACCCAGCCACCAGACTGAATTCTACAGTCACAGAATCATAAAATAAGAAATCCTCCAGAGGCAGGGGACTAAGAACAGCTACATATTGCCTGTCACCTAGTTAAATAACTAGAAAGAATAAGCTGAGAAAGTATGTATGTGAAAATGGTCAAGCTGCACTAACATGCACAAATAAAATGTTGGAAACAACCTTTACTATAGTGAGGAAACTCATACTGGAGTGGGCTTTTAACAGGCTTCACACTCTCCTGGGAAGGGATAATGCTCTGACACCAGCACTGGTCTGGGTAACGCTTTGCACAATGCAAGCATTTCAGATCTTCATGTCTGGATCCAAAACTTTGTAATATAAAGGGTTTTTTTCCCAAATACTACCAGCCTGACATCTGTGCATAACTAAAAATACACCAAGCCAATTTTTCAAGCTTGGATCTGCTACACATGAACTGGTCTCTTGCTTTTGAGTGCTCACATGTGCTGCTGTCCCAAATATCTGATCAGTATCTTCAGAGCCTTAGAGAGGAACTGAGCCCTTCTGAAAATCTGGTCTCAGCTGCAAAGTTCTTTCTGCACTGTTACACCAGGAAAGATTTTGATATGGATCTTAAGAACACCTTGGAACATGTGGTCCCAATGGGTATTTTTGCTTAGTTCTGCTGAATTTTAATGGAGGTCTGTGAAGATGCTTAAGCAAGAAATTAACTTGCAAATCTACAGAGCATATAAAGCTTTTAGTTGTCTTTGAAAGCACTTGGTTGGACAAGTTTTAGACACTATTCCAAGGAAATTTTGTACTAAGCTTTAGAAGTGGTATCTGTAGATAGATCTATCTGATCTATTTTTGTACTTCTCCAATCTGGATTTCAGAAAACGATGCTCTAATTCCAGGGCTAAGGGCTAGATCCAAATACAAAGAGCATAAGAACAGCTGCAGTGGTCCATCTAGCACATTATAGTGCCCTCCATCACAGTACTGAGACATCAATGCAAAGAGTGATAACCAAAGCCACAACATCCTTCTTGATCATCCTTCATGATATTCTTTCATCCTCCAACCACTTCCAGCTCAAGGCCATCTCAGTCAGCCATGGTATCTCTGTACTTAATGACTGTTTCTGGGTTTAACTTCCCCAGTCAGATCCCATCCTCTCATTGCCTTGTGAGTGCCAGACCCATCATGCCAGGATGGCAAGAGCTCACCCAACTCAACCCAACTCTTGACTGAAGCCCTCAGACTCCAAGTCAAGTTGAATGACACAAACCCAACACAGCAGCTCAGCTTTGTACAGGCTGTCAGAATAGACACAATCTGTCACCTGTGCCACCACCCACTCTCCTCTTGTCACACAGGACCTGCCCTGACACTTGCATTTGAGACACAACCTGAGTTCGCTGAATTTCCATCACTGTCCAGTGCAGCAGCAGCACAGATCTCCCCATGACCACACAACAGCTCTGGGTGTTCCCACTGGATCCATTCCCTGTCTGCAGGAGAGCAGATCCTCAATGCCACAAGGGATGTGCACAACCCAGCACACCTCCACTATGGCCAGGAGTGCCCTGCTGCCATGTCACAGCTCACCTCCCAGCACTTGAATTACTCTGCTTTCCAGGGAACTGGAGAGGGAAAAATGAAGGAAAATTCACATAGCAAGGGATTAAAAAAAAAAAAAAAAAGGAAAAAAAATCTAAAAAAAATACTTAAATGAACTTTGGTTCACTTTCATTACTTTCTTCAAACCTTTCCTCATACTGAAATCCAGCAGAAACACCCACAGGCCAGTTATTTCTCAACACCAAAATAACTTAATGAACACTCAGAGGCTTTGTTAGACATCACACCATGGCTCTGTGAACACCAGCTTTTGGGCTATGCTTTCCTTACCACAAAAAAATAATAAAAATCTTGTGTACTCATAAAAATTCCAGCTTTGTACTGCCTTGTAAAGCATTCAGTACAAATTAGCAATACCCTGTAGCAGGACAAGCACAAGAAGGAAGCCCTGATTCCCACTGCTGAGACATGTCAGGGATTGTCTAATGACTGATGTTTCCAACAGAGTTTGCAGCTTTAATAGCTTGGCAGCATCAAACCCTCTTCAGAAAGACACAAGGTGATGGCACTCTTGCCCAACGTTGTCATTCAAGTGACAAAACACACACAATGCCAGGAATGAGCTGCTGCTGTGCTGGATGGAATGAAGGCAGCAGGTACCAAATCCCTTGCACAGCTGCACTGAAGGCTGGAATCAACCAGGGATTTGGGCACAGGGCTGCTGCCTTCAGGAGCTTGGCAGATTGCTGGAGGTGCCTCCAACAGCTGGCTGCTCTCAACAGCATTGTGGATATTTACTTATGTGGCAGAATTTCTCACTTCCTTGTGAGTAAAGACAATACAGAAGTGTGACAACAATTAAAAACTCATCCTGAAGGAAGAGTTGCACAGATGGACACAACAACTCTGACTCCAAACCAACAGCCAAGGGATCTGCAGCAAGACACTTCCACAGCAATGAACAACAGACTGGCTTTGGAACATCAGCTGATGCAACTCTACACAAAGACCTTGCATCCTGTCAGTGAAGAGAGAACAGATCTAAAAAGCCAAAAATATTTTAAATAAAGACCTTAATATAGCCATTCCTAATGCAAGGAAACACTGCAGAAAGTGAAAGTAGAGAAATGAGGAGCTGCAATCATGTTACCTGCAGAGCAGGAAGCTGAGGGTTTTGTGGTTTTCCTTTTTTGTGTGGTTCCAGATGAGTAAAACCCCAGTGTTCCCAGACAGGACAAACCCAAGCCTCTGCAGAGCTTGGCTCCAGCACATGGATCACAGTTGGGAGGTGAAATTTCTGTAGAGAGCTCTGGTCTCCTTCCACCACCCAGCTCAAAGGGCTCTGCTCCCCCAAAGGAGACACAAATCCTTTACTTCCACAGCACAGGAACTTCTGCTGCCTTTTTATTGCAACAGTTTTTACAACTGAAAAAAAGAGTGCTTTTTAATACTTTGTATTTATCTCACAGCACTGTTAACAGGCCCTGACCACAGGACTGAGGCCTTCCTTTAATAAAATTACAGTGTGAAGGGATCTTCATATCAAAGCCTGGGAAATAAATTTCAGTTTTGAGTTTTGCAACCCTGATAGAAACAGAAAAAAAGAGAAGAGCTCCTGACCCTTTCATTTGTTTTATATGGACTTGTCAGCAAAACATAAATGGGAAGGAAACTACCCCTGGGAACAGCCCTTCCTACAGACAAGGCAGAGCTGGGCACAGGCAGGAACACAACACAGAGAAACTGAGAATGGTTTGGGCTGCTGCCTGGGCAAGGAATGTCATGGGACAGGGGACCTCAGCCAGGGAAGTTCAGAACTGCATCCTACTGCTCCACAGAGCTGCATCCCAGTGCACAGCAGAAGCTGCAAGCTAAAATCTGCTCTTTAGGCCAGCAGGAAATCAGTTCCACTGGATATTTCCCCCCACATTTCACCTTTTATTAACACCCTGAGTGCTTACTGTCAGGGTCTCCCAAATCTAGGTTAGCAGAACATCAACACACCTCATGCCTCACCTGACAGCACAGTTTTGCAGAATTATTCACTAAGGCAAATCTGCCAGCCTGAACTGAGACTTGCTGCTGATTTCCCATGAAAGGGCTGTAGAGCACTGGGGATCAAATCCTGCCACTTCTCAATGGCTTACAAGACAAATTCAGACACCTGTGTTACATTCCTTTCATTTACAACAAGCAGAGGATCTGCAAAGCATCTCCTTCCAGCAAAAACCTTTGATCTTCCAGCACAGAGAACAGCAACTGCCTTTTCCTTCTCAGCACAAAATAACCTCCACTTTCAAATTAAAGGTGTTCTTCTGGAGGAAAAGAAGTGGAGGCACAGCAGAAACCATCACTTAACGGGAAAGGACAAAAGGTATGAGCCAGCCTGTGCCAGATCCAGGCCAGACCCCTCCTGCACTCTAAGTGCCACCAGCTTCATCATCAACAATCACTGAGTACTTGAAAAAATAAATTAACACCAAATAGCTCCTGTCATTCTCATTAATTGCTGGTAAGTACGACCTACAGAAATTGCCTATGAAAGGGGAAGCTAAATGGGTAAATGCATTCATGCTATTGTCATCCTTTCCTTCAAAATACATGTGACATTTGTATGGAACATGCACAAAGTCAGCAAATACACTTCCAGCACTTTAACAAATGGTTTAAAGAGAAAACTACAATTAAAATACACTCTGGGGGTAATTAAAGCAAACACACTGTCACTATTTAGCAGTTAACAGTATTTTAATGGAAAATACTCAAAATCAAAATTTCTCTTTGCTGTAAACCACTTTTGCCAGGAACAAATGGGGTTTGTTCTATCAAAGGAATCTTCTTAAGCGCTTTCCTGTTAGCTCACTTCTTAATCTGCCTGGTTAAAATCTAAAGGGTAAACAAGCTCTCAGCAGCTCTCTGGGCTGACACATCCTGCAGCACAGGCAGCTGCTCCAGCCATGGCTCTGCCCAGAGGAAGGTTCCAGATCCAGCCCACCCAGCTCATCAAAGGCTCCCCCAGTCCCACCCATCAGGATGGACAAGGCCCACTCCCATTACCTTATATTAGGCTGAACTTCCTGACAAGGAGTCTCATCTTTACCTGCACAGGTTTTAAACTAACAGAGTGTAGGGTTTGCCTGGACACAAGGAAATGTTTTGCCATGAGGATGGTGAGGCCCTGGCACAGGGTGCCCAGAGAAGCTGTGGCTGCCCCATCCCTGAAGTGCCCAAGGCCAGGCTGGATGGGGTTTGGAGCAACCTGGGATAGTGGAAGGTGTCCGTGCCCATGGCAGAGGTGTGGAATGTTAAGGGCTTTAAGGTCCCTTCCAACCCAAACCATTCCGTGATTCAATGACTAACTCAAGGAACAGCCAACTGACCATGTTTGATCCAGACTTCCAAAGCAGCAAACCAGGCCAACAGCCCCAGCAAGCGAGCAGACACTCGTTCTTCCCCTTAGTGAGATGTGAAACCTTCCTTGGAATAACTGAACAACTTTGTGCAAACCAAGACTATCTACATGCAGATGCACAACAGCAGTTGTTCTAAAGAGACAGCCACAACTCTTGGAGCTGAAGATCTCCACTAGGCAACACTTCAGGAACTGCCCAGCAGCAAGAGCATGTGGACAACCCGGTATTATCAACTATTCTTATGTATCTTCTGCATTTTTAAGGCAAACTGTGATGCTCCAGCAAAGAGGTGCTGAAGTACTGGTTTAAAGCTTTTTCTTTATGCTTTTCAGCCTCCTGGGTCTGACCTAGCTGCATTCCTGCCTCCAAGCACAGGAGTCAGCAAAGTGAATTTAATGGAACCATTTTACAGCCTTCCTGGGGCAGTCCATGGCTCACAGCAGGACAGGTGAGAAGCCACCAGCACATTGCTGCTTGCAGGGCAAAGTGCACTGCAATTCCAGAGCTGGAAGCACACATTTTCACTCCAAAACTGTCAAGGTCAGAAAGCCACAGTGATGCTGTAGGGATTTCTGTCACCTGCTCTCTGGAAGCCCTTTGGCTTCCATGCTGCCAGCAGCTGTGCTCTGCAGTCCCCTGCCACCAGCAAAGAAAAACAGCTCCTGTGCTTTCCTACACTTCCAGGTAGCCAATACAGTGAACAGGGCTGGGCAGAAAGGATTCACTAATTATCAGTCCTCAGCTTGTGGCAGCCTCAGAACCCCTTAACTCCAGAAATGACAAAACAACCAATTCCCTTCCCTAAGATCCCATTCATCACCAGTTTACTGCAGGGGCTACCTACCAGTTAGACCCAGCTGCTGAGCTCTGGAAAAACTTTGTTACATTGCAAAATCAGCTGATGACAAAGCCTTATTTGCTTTTTTTTCCTGTGGAATATCTTTTAGTCAAGAATTTTTGTTTGGTAGCAGACTTCAACCCTTCAAACACTCTATCCCTGACAGCAGATCTCAGGTTCAGCTGAAAAGCACTGCTGTGGAAGTAACTAAACTCCTGCATTTACAGTCTTAACATGCCAAACAACTGTGTGCTGGCATCAAGTCTGACAAAAAAGCAAGCCACTGTCCTTAATAAATATTAATTAACCTTCTTGAGCTGTCATAGTTCATAAGAACCATGGGGTGCCAGCTGTTCCCAGCAAGTCCCATCTCTAATTCAGTTTCACCTGCAGAGCCAATAAAACAGCTCCATCATACAGTCACCAGCAGGTCACTGCTCCCTTGTGCCCACAGGCCACTTCTCCCCATCCAGACACCTCCAGGCAACAGCTCCCTGGGGCAGAGGCTTCCCTTCCATCTCTTTTCACACCTCAGTCACTGTCCTCTCTGGACCTTTTTCTTCACCAGAAAGGTCCATACATCTACCTCAGTTCCTGCCACAGAGCTCTAGCTTGTCTGAAATTCCAGCTTCAAACACCAAGTTACCCAAATATCTGTATATCTTGAGCTAATAGAAAGCTATTAAAGAATAAATAGGTGCTTTCCAACCCTGTCCTAGGGGAGTAATTCTGACACATGGTCTCACTCTGTGCTGAAGCATGGCTCCTTCTCAGCTCTTCCAAGACAGAAAAACACTAGTCTGTGAAAACTAATGGCCAACAAAGGATTTTCTATATACGGTATCAGAAGCCATGTCTCTGAACTGTCACAAAACATACTGAGATAAAACCCAAAGACAACAACTGTTTAAAAAACATTAAACAATTATCTCTTCGGATATTAAAATTGCGGCAACAAATTTGCACACAGAGTAAAAACAAAAAAAAAATCTTTATTGAAAATTAAATAAATGCAAAGGCACAAGATTTCTACAATTCAGATTTATGTAAAAAAAAACACCAAAAACTGAAACAAAACATTTTACCCTTATGTCACAGGCAAAGCAGAAGGCACAAATCTATCTCAACAACTGGTGACCTTTTAAGAAGTCTTGAGCTCTTGCTGCACCAGCACTGTGAGAAACTGGCTCTCTCAGGAAGAGGAATGGTGTATCTGGTTAGTTGCAAGAAAAACCAAATTCTCAGTAGCAATATTGGTAAGAAAGCAAGGATAATGTTTCAAAAAAAGGCATAGCTTTCTCTCTTTGTGCTTTTCCACAGAAGCTTATCTGAACGCCTAAAGTAAGTGACCTTTTCTCATTCATTCACGGAAAGGAGAGCACCAGCATTAAGAATTTCCTTTTATCTTTCAACATTTCCTCTAAAAACATAAATAAAACTGATTTTTTTTTTCCAATCAAGCTTTAGGTTGCACTGCTTTGAATACAGAGCAGTCCCATCTTCAGGATCCAGGGGACAAACACTGGCATCTGATAGGAAAGGAATGGACCAGGGTACCGTATGAAGAAACAAACTTTAAGACTGAAGAGATTGTTTTGTTCCCAGTAAGCTGAAGGTTTGGAGTAGATCTCTCCAAATTAAACAATATTTTAAAACAGATGGTCCAGCTGCTCATTCCCAGGCAATTTCCCACAGAGGCCCAGCTCTCCAGCACTGCCACCACAGCAAAAGACCAGACCTGGTCAAGCACAGCTTTCCACACTTTCATCAGACACCCACCCAGAGAAGGGGAGGATATGTATAGTGGCTTTTTGGGAAATTCCCCCATAGGTGCTGCTAATGACAGTTCACCTGTACAACAGCAACCTGGGCAAGCAGCATTGCCTGCAGCCAAGCCAGACTCACAGAATCCCAGAACAGTTTGGGTGAGAAGAGACTGAAAATTCATTCCACCCCCTGCCATGGGCAGGGACACTTCCCATTATCCCAGGGTGCTCCAAGCTCCATCCAGCCTGGCCTTGGACACTTCCAAGGATCCAGGGACAGCCACAGCTCTGGGCAGCCTGTGCTAAAGCCTCATCACCCTCCCAGGGAACAATTTCTTCCCAAGCAAAGATTTTCTTCCTAATAACACAGAAATAACCAGATAACAACGCTACAGACCTGGGTACAGATTCATTGCTTCATACAAGAGACATGTCACAGCAAAGCTACCACTCTTTGAGCAGTGACAAGGCAACACTCAGAAGAGGCAGGTGTGATCCAGCAGCCTTTGGGATGCAAGCACTACAGCAATGTGCACAAGGAATTTAGCACCACTGCACTCTCAGGAAGCAGCAACCTTGCTGTTTACCTTTCTACTAGGGTAAATAACTAGGGGCAAACACAAAATTCCACTGCTAAAGAAATAAGCACCATAAAACCTCTCAATAAAAATTCCCCAAGTGCACTGGATTTTGAAAGCCTGTGTAAAAAAAGCTCTACTGGTGTGCAGCGGGCAGGCGGGCCCTCAGTCCGGAAGGAGCCTGAGAGTCTGCCCAGCTAATCCCCGCGGTCTCACGCTGGGTAACAGAAGACTGTTGCAAAAATACCAGCCAGTAGCCCCAACTCAGATCCAGCTATCTTCTTCCCTTGCCCTTGTCCCTATTAACTCCTTAACCCTCCAAGCTTCCAGGAAAAGGAATGCATGCACCAGCCCTACATACAAACTGACCATCCCACACAAAAGCATCAAGTGTCCCCTCCTGGCTCCCACAAGGTGTCCCAGCATCACAAAGAAGTTTTCCACCTTTGCAGCCACCCATGTGTGGCCTGTGGCCAAGCCAGCACTGCTGCCCACCTGGCCCATGCTCACCACAGAGCAAAGTGACCCACAATGTCTTGGTTTATGATGCTGCAACTTGTCCACTAGAGCACGGCTCCCAAGTTTTTGCTGAGAAGGTGGGAGCTGCATGACCTTGTATCAATGGTGTAAAAATCATCTCTGCTCGTGGCATTAGCACAGCTTAGGTCTGCTCCTGCTGCTCTCAGAGGCATCTGAGAAGGGGGAAAGCTGAGGTATATCAACCTGGCCTTGCTGCCCATGTTTTCTGCTCCACACAAGACCATCAGCAAACTCCAGAGACAATGTGAACTCCAATGATACTGCAAATAAGATCACATCAGTAGAACAGTGCACCCATATGCTGGAAAGGGGAGAGGAGGCTGGTTCCTTGCCTAGCCCAAAGCACACCAGGGCAGGAATACCATCACACCCTAAAACACCTCCAATACACAGGCATTACAGAAGGAGCAGCAGATGCATGTTGAAGATGCCAGATCAACAGCTACATGGGTGCCATGAAGTCACGAAAGTGCGGCAACAGAAAGAATCTATCAGCTAATGACTGAAATAGTCTTCTGAAAACCAGGAGTCCTAGCTGTTCTTAAAGAGGAGTCTGATGCTTATGCATGAGGTAGAAAGGGGTAACTAGTGGAACCAAATATTAAACTTGTCATAGGAATCACTGGGCATCCAGCTTGCCAGGTCCCTTAGCAGGGGGTGAGGGCACTAGCTGGGCTCTGGCTGGTCCCAGTAGAATGTGTGTGCCCATGCAGTCCATGTGTTGCTGTATGTCATTATTTTACTTCTCTTTTCAAAGTGGTTTCCAAAGGTTTTTGCATTTCTTTGAGTCCTAACATGGACCAGATCTTATCAAACCCACAGTTATCTAAAACAACTGCCATACTTGGGTTGGACTCAAGGTTGGAAGAGCAGTCACTTTTCTCCTGGAAGGAGTCAGGGCGCTGTCCTGCTGGGCAATAAAGCAGCACTGACAGCTTGGGTGAAGAGGACCCAAACTTCCCCTTCACCAGCTCAGCTGCCATGGAGCGACCTGTGTTGGCTGCTAAACCCACAACTCTTGAACACAATGTCTGAAGGGACAGGGAGATATTGACCCCAGTCTTATTACACCCTCCATTTCTGCACTGCTCAACAGCAAGGACATCAGCCTGTTGCAGAAAGTATTATCTGTGCTTGGTTTGTGTCTCAAGGAGTCAGGACATGCCAGTACAGGATTATTCTGAGAACATTGGGCAGTCAGAGCTCTGCTGCCGAAGTCAGAGTATCACTCAGCTCTGAGAGGGAAACCCTACACAAACCTTCCCAAAAAGCTGTTATTTACTATGTGGAAACAACACTGTGGACAAGTGGCTCCTGGACTGTGTCCCAGGTACTGTGAGAGCAGCACAGTGCCCTGGTATGGGACAGGGTGCCACTCAGACTTTTGGCAGCTCACGATGAAGCAGGGCTCCTGCTGCCAGTTCAGTTCCAGGCTCCCATTCAAGTCAGCCCTGACTAAGGCCTGTCTATATTAAAGCAAATTACCAGACCTAGAAACATTGCATGGCTTCATTGAAATAAGCTGTGCATTCACACATTCTTCATTTCCTGTATTTTTGTAGGGCAGGAAATAAATAGCCATACCAACAAATCAGACTGGGAATTTCTTCAACTCACAGAATATTCCAAATCATGGCCCTGATGGGGAAGCCAGCTAAGCCCTCCCACATGACCCTGCAGACACACATGAGCCTCAGACACCAGCTCCCACCACTCCTCCTCAATCTTTGCCACTTCCACACTTGCTGAAAAGATCCTTCTCCCATTTCCTCAGCGGCAGTCCTCATCAGCAGGATCAGCAGGGATGAAACCACAGAAACAGGCCAGAGAGTAAATTTTTGTTCTTAGCCCCATTGACATCTAGCACTGAAACAAGAGTCACAAAGTTTAACCCATAAGAGCCTATCTGGCTATGTATGACTCTGGCATAACCAGCTGGGCAGATAAGCTCCAGACTATTAGTCCAATTCTTCTCAAAAAGAAACAAATTAATTAGAAATATATTTTAAAATAAATTTTGCATTTCCAGGAGAATGCTGGGAGGCTTGTTCAGATATTCCACAACATGTAGCTCCAGTGCAGAAAGAACCCAACTGCCAAGCTGCTGCCTAAAGCAGCACATATCTAAACCTTTGCATCTAACTCTCTTCTTCCAACACAAGTCTGAGCTCATTCACAACTCTTTTGTATAAACTTGCATACTTACCTACACCTTAGTGTCACGCTTTCTAGTGACAACAGCTGGCCTACACTGGATCAGAAAGCTGACCTCTTCCCCAAATCACAAAGTAAACCAGTTCTAAAAGCTGATACGCAAATATCACACATCCCACACACTGATTGTTGCAGCTACCCCAAGGCAAAAAGAACCTTTAACATCTTCTCAGCTCTCGGCCAGAATTGCAAAAAGCCATTCTGACCATCCTCCCCCTTCCTACTTTCTGTCCATGCATGTTTCTGAGTGGGACAAGAGGAAACAAGAGGGTATCAAAGGTAGGATGAGGTTTCCAGAGTTTGGCATGAGACCAAGTCCTGAACTGACAGTGTTCAGGAGAGGAATGGTCTTTACAGGAAAACTCAAATATGGTCCCGCTGCTCCCCAGAAGAGATTTCCAAATGCAGTGCTTTCATCTTAGTCCACAACCCCTCCCAGGTCAAACAACACAGCCATATGTTTTTAAAGGAAACTTTTTTATCTCTGTCCACAAACCTCTTCAAAGTACAAACACTTTTCTTTCTGGTCCAAAATTAAAGTGATAGCTAATTCACTTCAGAGAACTACTTTCAGTGAATTAGGTCCAAAGCAAACCACACAGCCCTTTTGGTCCACGGGAAAAAAAATAAGCCTAGACAAAAACAGATAAAGGAAAAATTCCCATTCTGCTCCCAACAGCTGTCCTCCTTACGCCACAGGGCATCTCCCAAAGCACCTCGGAAAGATCAGATAAATTATTCAAAACACAGACTAATTCCTGGTGCTTGGACTCTTTCTTTGCTCCAGGACCAGCAGAGCTGTCTGGTTCCTGGAGGGCTCACCCTGCCCCCAGTAAAGGGCAAACACCAAGGCTCTGATTTGCAGAAGAGGAAATCAATTTAGCAGTTAATAAATACACAATTTGTGCAGTACACATACTCCCATGTCCCTCGATGCTCATATGGAAGTAAACGGGCCAAACACACTAAACACTGTCACTGTACTGCCCATGTGCATGGCAGTTCAGCTCACCTGACAGGAGAACCAGGAAAATACAGCGTGTAGTATTTCCTCACTAACAGCAATAGCAGGGATCTCACTACCGAGGGTACAGCCTGAGGTGTCAAGGTCACACATTTTGGAAGATGCTCTGCAGCATCACATGATACTCCTGATGCAAATCCAGGCCAAAGATACCCCACATGCCCCACATGGGATCTATGCAGGCACGGAGCAGGCACCCAAATGGGCTGCAGAACTCCACTGGGATCCTGCTTAAACAAACCTACAACATCTGATAAAAATCACATTTGCACCTTTCCACCTAACCACGAGGAAACACAGACATGTTACATCTGCATGAACTGCAGGACTAATCTTGAAGAAACAGCCACCTAAGCAGACCAGGAAACTCACATCATGGGGAGCTTCGAGATCTAAAGCTTCCCCTCAAACAAAAGCAAACCCAGTATGATTGCAGGTGACCATGAGAACCAGAGTAACGCAACATAAAAGAGAAGTGGAATGAGAAGTTTAGAACGAAAATCAGCACCACAGCCTGTCCAGGACACCAGCTCCAAAATGCACATGTTCAGGCTGACAAAGCTTTACTGCTGAGGCTGTGGCAGCTCAGCTGCTGAGGCAGAGCAAGTTTTCAGCTCTCCCTTCCCTCCTTATCATTATTTCCAAATGTATTTGGCTGCCAAAGTTTATCAGTCTTCTTTTACATCCTTTGGTTTAAAACACATCCCCTACTGTCCTCAGGGTGCTCTGAGTTTGCTGTATTAAATCACAGGAATTAGTTCAAGTCTCTCCTACTGTAAATCTCCCTGCAGTCTATCCTTCAGCTTCAGGGTCTCAGGAAAAAGGCCAATTCACTCAGACACAGTTCCACAGAGGGACAACAGGTCCTGAGCTGGGACCACTCATGAGGCAAGGGGACAAACACGGTCCAACATAGGAAATGCTTACAAGGTGAGCAAACAGATGGGCTGTGTATGTAAAAGGTACATCCACACAGTTCTTGCAGTCAGTTCAATGCTGGTAGCACAGGAGCACCCCTTTGAGAGGCTGCCACATGAGGTGTCACCTGCAGTGGCAGTTTTCCAAGCATCTTATATAAAGTTTACATAAATCCACCTTGCAAACCCGAGCAAGAGATTTGTAACAGAGATAACTTGTCCATCAATTCAGCAGCAGTACAAAGAGGTGGGTGGGGGTAGAAAACAGGGTGCAAAGTCACAGCAAAAATCGTTTTGTCTTGTTCAGACACTAACATAACCACAAGTAAAAACCAAAGCTCCAAGGCTGCACAAATCCTTCCTGCAATCCTGTCCCAGGAGAATGAGATGAAACACACCCTCCCTGCATTTCACACTATGAACAATGGCTTAACCCCTTGGCACCTTCAGGATAACTCTGAGCACTTTCCTTCTCATTGATTTTGATAATCAAGTATTTCAATATTTTGACAGCCAAGTCAGTGCCAGCTGTGAGGGGTGAGCCTCACACTCATGTTCCACACATCCTCCAAACCAGGGGCACAACAAACATGCAACAGCTGCTTCATTCTCTGCCTAGCAGAGACACAGTACTCAAGTTATCTATGAGCTGAACTGAAGAAACACAGGTGAAGTGTCTCTCTCCAGGGATTTATCATGAGTAACTACTACACATCAAGTAAACCAGCTATAGTAACACACCTTTTTGACAGACATTTTTCCATGTTCAACAAGCACTGCACTGTCATTTACCCATTGCTCACACATCCCTTCTACAGTCAAACAAATGCACAACAAGAAAAGAAACCTGAGTACCCAGAAGACAGACAAAAGTCCTATGCAGGGAACACCAGCCTGGAATAACATGGTGGAAGATTCCCATTACTGAAGGCATTGGCCAAGGGAGCAGCAGAGGAACTGCACAGGGAGAACCAAAAACCAGAAATCAACCAAACTGATATAAAAACTGTTTAAAAATGCAATAACTCCCAGGCAAATAGACTTAAAGACACAGATTCTTTTGAACAAGCGTCATTGGAGGGACTCAGTTTCTCACTGCAGAAGAGATGTTACAGTCCAGCAACCATAAATGATCAGGATCAACAAAGGAATCTCCAAAACATTTGTTCATCTCTCCAAAGCCAGCAGACAACACTGTACAATAATAAAAATAATCCATCCTGACCCAAACATCCATGAAAAAGCCCATATCCCAAGGTGAGACTTGAACCACAGTGAAAAGGTTCAACTGCCAGTATCAGGCAGGTTTTCCTCACCTTTCTGCTGCAGCATAGCAATCCCCTCCTTCCTGAGCAGATGCTGCTGTCTTAGGGCAGAGGGGGAAGACACACATGAACATCTAAGGAGGCATTTAAATACAATGAAACCCATTTTAAATGGGGTACATAAAGCAGGAATATCACCAGCACCTTTCCTACACTGGTCCAGATCAGTGCACTCCAGCCTTTGAGAGGATGCCAGAAACATCACATCCATTCAGAGATTTTTATACCTTCTTTATAAACATCACTTCAGTGCAACCTGGAGATGGATATTTGCTGCCAGTTCCTACCCATAGGGCAGAGCACTACACAAACACCCTTCACAGCTTCTTCCCTGCACACAGTTTTCCTTTTTAGTCTCCACAGGCTACAACAAGTGGTCTGCTTCCTCCACCAAGAAGCAGACCTCCACATTTTCTTTCACATAAAATCTTATCAAACCTAACTCCAACAGAAGACATCCAACTTCAAAGCTGCATGATGCTAAAAAGCTGTTTATGTGTGTTTGATACATGCAGAGCTTAATGTGGTTACACAAGATTCCTGTAAGCAATGCTTCACTGCATACGCACAAATTTGATTTCAGGAATTCCTCAACAACATGAACTTTGGAAAGCACACATTTTGGCTTTTTCTGCTTCATCACAAAAATCATCTTTTTCTTGCAGGCTAACTCTCATTTTGATGGGCAACAGTGTGACTTCCACACCTCCCAGCTCCTTCAAATCAGCATAAAATAACTGAAAAGGCCTCCCAGCATCTGAGGAGACTAACCAGTACTTCTGGGCTGCCCCTTTACCAGGAAAGCAGACGTATCAAAAACACCAGTTGATTAAAAGTAAAACAAAATGGAAAGCCAAAATGCACAACCATATGCCCACATCCCAATACAACCCTAGACACACAGGCTTATGCCAAGACTCAAACACAAAGCAGGCATGGCCATAATGCCCATTCAGGAATAAACTAGGGGCACAAATGAACTAAAATACACCGATTTGCTCACCACACAACTTTTATCATTCTTAACAAATGCAAATATGTCCAAGTAGACATACACTCATTAATCTGCCAGAGTCAGGCTGCATTGCTGCTGTTTGATAACACACAGAGGTTTGATATTTCCACTGAAGGCAAGAGTAGGGAGGGGAGCAGCTCCAGTCACTCCATGCACCCACCAAGGCAGCAAGAAACAGTTGCTCTTTTCTTTCTTTCAGAAAGAGAAAGGTACAGGACAGTTTCCTTGTAAACAGGAACTGATCATCCAACTTCAGTAAGCCACTGGTGTCAGGAATGGCACCCAAGGGTAAGAGAGGGACTCTAGTTCAATTCCTCATGCACTCAGACACCTCTTAACAACCTCCCTTCTCCAGGCTCCTTGCCTCACACCAAGGACTCTCTCACCACAGACAGACCTCCTCTGACTTTCTGCTAAAATAGCTGGAGTTAGGTGAAGAGGGCAAAGACATCAATGAGGGAGCGAACAGGACCACACACAGGTGGAGGGAGCTGAGAATCCCAAATTCTTGTTGAACCGGTCAGGAATTCCCAGGCAACACATCTGAGCCATGATGTAACTCTGAGAAGACAGACACAGCAACTCTGCTTTGCTTTTTAAAGACACCAGAGCACACCGGGTAGTGAGTATTTGGAGAAGTCCCAGTTGCCTCCAGTTTTCCTGAGTGCCCAATGCAGCTGAGCTAACTCCATAACCATCAGTTACAAGTGGTTCCAGTTCCTCTTTGGCACTGTAGTTAGGATGAGTGACTCCACAGGTTGTAATTAGAATCAAAATTCTCCCTATGCCTTGGAATAAGCTACATTTCTAGATTTCATACCACCATTCTTCAAATTACCATTTTCTGAGTAACATTAGCAGTACTGACTATTACTAATCTTGGCAATGAGAGAAACACAAAATTGCTCCAATTAGTTTGGGTGTTGCTTTTTCCTTAATTCACTGTCAAAGGTATCCTACTTCCCACAGAATCTGTTTCCTCCACAAAACATCCAGGACACTAAATATTCAGGACTGTCCCTGAATTTTAACATGACACATGACTAAGAACGACAACTCTTCACACCAGCAATCACCAGCATCTGGACAGACTTCAGTGTGCACGCAACAGACATTTAAAAAATTATGGAACAGGTTCTATTTTAATACTCAGAATTCCAGCTCTCCTTTGTCTCCTTGACCACAGCACCATGAACTGCACTGGCCAGGAGACTCTGGGAAGAAACAAAGCCCCAGCTGATCCAGGTAGCCGAAAGAAGATGTGAGAGTGAAGCTGGGGCGTGCAGAATAAGGGTGGATAATAAGGTCTGAAGCAACCCCTTGCTTGACAGCCAGGCTTGAGGGCCATGGCTACACAGTGAGCCCAGCACAAGAACAGGGCAGTGACCCTTTACTTCTTGTATTGTCATCTGGACAACTTTAACCTGTGTGTATCAAAAATGATGTAAGATACAGAATTAAGACCAAAACTGGGTGGCCTGCAGAAACCTTCTGGATCTGCTGCCCTTGCCCTGAACATCAGTGTGATGAGCCTCAATTTCTCTGGAGTCTCCTCCCCTGTACCATCACCCTCACAATTCTTCCCTACCTTCAGGCCCTGATGAATGCCCTTACAGCTGACACTCCTTATAAAACTGCCAGCCTTGACACCAAAAGAGAAACCCCCTGCAAGGAACTCATCTCAGGTGAGCTTGCCCAAGCACATGGCCTCTGGGCAGGGTCTCCAAAAGGAACTGATTGCTGCCCAGGGGAGCGCTCACACATGGGCTTCTTCCACTCACCTCCCTCACAGCAGCAGTTGCACAAGTCAGGTCAGTGTTTCTGGCTGAAAATTAACTGAGCAAAACTTTTTTTTTTTTTTCTTTTAAATATAATTATTTGTTTCCAGCTTAATTACTTCCTTGCTCCACCTTGTCACGCTGTTTAAGCCAATTAAATCAACACTGATGCAGTCCTACCTACTCTCCTCCCCACCCAGCAATGCATTCCTACACCTCCCTTGCTCCAGTGCCTGCTCAAGCCCCACCACAACACAAGCTGGGTATCCCAACTGTGGAAGGCCCAACACTTTCATGGGGTTTTCTTTGTTCAGCTCAGCTTGCCTTGGCATCAGCAGGAACACATGTGGTGGGCAAGGCTACTGTGCATCTTGGAGAGCAGCCAGAGCTGCCCCAGCAGCCTGCACACCACCAGCCCCTGAACACCACCTGCAGCCACGTCCAGCCCCTTCCCAGCCCACCAAGGTGGTGTGGCAACACAGGTCCTCCAGGGACAAGAGTTTCTTGCAGTTCCAAGAACCATCAAAGTCACAGGAACCTGCTGCTCCAGAGCCCAGCCAGGATCCCACACGCAACTCCTCCTGGGACACCTGAACACTCACCTGTTACCTTAGGAAAAAAACACCAGCACTTGGGCATCATCACACTGACCCATGGTCCTAAATTCATATTTAAACAGCCACTATGAACCAGCTACAGCAGAACCAACTGCCCTTTGTCCACTGGAGAGAGCATGCATCACCACAAGCTCACAGGTGCCAGGGCGCAAAACCAACTCTCAGCCTTGGAAGATACAGGTGATTCAGAGTAACAATTTAAATATGAGAAGTGGGTCATGTGGAAATACAACGGGCAATATTGAGGGTTGTAACTGCACTGCAAGAACAAGGCTTGCTCTTATTAAGTCACAACTGCTTTGGCATATCATGGTCAAGTTTTTAACCCATGCATTTAATTCACAAGGTCTGGGACTCTGGTTTTTCAAAGACAAGTAATACTACCTTGACAAGGCCCAAAAGGTACCAAATTATCCACATAGGGGAAGCTACAAGGAGCCAAAATTCAACTTTTTACTCCAAATATACCAAACTCTTCAGTTTAATAATGAGTTTTCTGGCCAAACAAGCTCCCACCAGTCTCAGCACAGTCCATTCCAGGAGGACAGAACACAGAATATAGCAAATAACTGTGACAAACATTATTTCACAACAGTACATGCACTTCTGTCAAGAGAGAGAGCATTTCCTTTTTCCTGGTCCCAAAACAGGGTAAACTGCTTCTTTAATATTACTGTCCCTATACTTAAATCAAAAAAACAAAACAAACCAGCACCGTGCCACCTCAGCTTACTAAGGCCTAAAACGTTTTTCAAGCAGAGACCATTTTTCAGTGGTCTAACTTTAAAGGAGAAACTCAAAGAGTATGCTGAGGCCTTTCTGAAAAACAAATATCCACCGTTTTTGCAAGGCTGCTCAACCATCAACAAGTGCAGGTGGAAACCAACACGACCCGCTGCAGCATTGTAAATTTCCATCGGAACGGAGCGAAACTGAACCGCAAGTTCGCGCTGAACTGATTTTAGTTGAACGTTTGTTTTGAGAAAAGCGCACAGCGGAGGCGGAGGGCCGGGGGCCGGGGCAGAGCCGTCGTGCCGCAGCCCCGGCCCGGCCGCACCGCGGGGCTCCTGCTGCCATGGGCCGCCCCCAGCGCACTTGGCTCCGGCCGGCCCCCCCAGGGATGCTGCTGCAGCCGCGGCCTGCACCGGTCACCCGGAGCGGCCGAAGA